>NW_005353692.1:575779-590677 GCF_000412655.1 Myotis brandtii | reverse complement strand
GGCAGGCGGGGAACCTTGGCTTCCTCCATCACTGGAGCAAGCAAGCCTCCTGTTCGCTTCAGCTGCCTGGCTGCCGGCCGCCATCTTGGTTGGCAGTTAATTTGCATATCGCCCTGATTAGCCAATGGGAAGGGTAGCGAAGTTACGGTTAATTACCATGTTTCTCTATTATTAGATAAGATAATAATAAAAGCATAATATGCTAATTAGACCAGATGTCCTTCCTGACGACCTTCTGGATGAAGCCGCGGTTGGCCGAAGCTCCTTGCACGAATTTCATGCATCAGGCCTCTAGTATATAATAAGGAGATAATATGCTAATTAGACCTAACAGCAGAATGACTGTCTGGATGACCTTCCAGACGAATCCAGGGCTGCGAGGGCTGAGCCCCTTCCCTTCCTCCATTTTGCCCTTTTATAATCTCACTTCCCTCCCTCCATTCTTCACTGCTTTCCTTAACTTCTGGCAACAAATAGACTATCCTCTGCTTTCATAATTTTGTCACTTTAAAAATATTATACAAACTAAAGGCCCAGTGCATGAAATTCGTGCATGTGCCGGGGGAGGGGGGGGCGTTCTTCAGCCTGGCCTGTACCCTCTCACAATCTGGGACCACTCGGGGGATGTCCTCTCATAATCTGGGACTGCTGGCTCCTAACTGCTCACCTGCCTGCCAGCCTGATCACCCCTAACTGCCTCTGCCTTGGCCCCCACATCCTGGACCCGAGCTTCCCTTCCTCTGGCTGGCTGCAGGCACCTGGGACAAGGGCCAGCTTTGTTTGGGCCAGCCGCAGGCACCTGGGCCCTGGCTTTGTCAGGAAGGATGTCTGGAAGACGTCCTGTCTATCCGGTCTATTAGCATATTACCCTTTTATTAGTATAGATGGGATCTGGAATGTATGCCTTTTTTGCTCACTATAGTTCTCTGAGATTCATCCATGCTTCAGGTACATCAGTAAGCACCACCCCTCTTGATTGCTGAGTGGTGTAGAGGTGTAAATGTACCGTGATCTGTTCGTGTGAGCATTCATCACCGAAGGACATCTGGGCTGTTTCAGCTTTTGGCCAGGAGAATATGGTCCCAGAGAGGTTGGAGAAGGAGCCCCCACCAAAAATAAAAATAAGAGAAAGAGTGCCTGCATAAACTGACTAAGGCAGAAATGTGGCCCCCAAAACTGTGCCTAACTCCCAGAACCTATGAGTATGCTGACATGCTATGCCCATGGATGTGTTACCTGATGTGGCAAAAGGGACTTGGTAGATTCAATTAGGTTATTAATTAGTTGACTTGATATAAGGAGAGGACCCTGGATCATCTGGGTGGGTCTGAGGTCATCCCAGGTGTCCCTAAAGGCAGAAGGGGAGGTCAGAAGCTCACCCGAAGCATAAGAGGATTTGATGTACCACCGCTGTCTTTGAAGAAGGGGCCGTAAGCCAAGGAAATGTGTGAAGCCTCTGGAAGCTGAAGATGACTCTCAGCTGACAGCCAGCAAGTGCCGGGGACCTCATTCCTACTCTCGCAGGGAATTGCATTCTGCCAGTACTTTAATGAACCCGTCCGTGGGTCCTTCCCCCAGAGCCTTGGGGAAAAGCCTAGGTTAGCTGACCCCTTGGGTTCAGTGCACCTGGACCTCTGACCTTCAGAGCTGTGAGATAACCGATGGGCGTTGTTGTAAGCTACTAAATTGTTAAGCAGCATTAGAAAATGAATGCAGTGATAAACCACAAGCATTTTCCATGCCCGTGAACTGATTTGACATGTTTTAGGGGCTACAGACAGTCTCTTACACGTATGTCCCATGCTCTGGTGAGAGGTCCTTCGATGATGGACACTAAATCGTCACTGAGCTTGACACACACGTTTGCAGGTGGGGCTCCCACCCCAAGTGCCCGAGCCTCTCACTCACTCGCTCACTCACTCACTGGGGCAAAGGGTTCTCAGAAGCAGCCCACTCCGCCCCAACTCGTGAGCCACAGCCGCGCAGAGAGACTCACTGTTTCCGCTGTGCGCTGGGTCTTGCTGACACCGTGCTCTGCCTTAGAACAACAACCCCGCACACCCTCACTCTCCTTAGCACATACACTACTTACAAGCAGATCCTCCAAACTTCTGCTATGGTCAAATGGAGTAGCAGGGACTAGTTTTATCCTCTCACATGAAACAAACAAAAAATGGCAAAAAATACATATGAATCCACAAAAGGCGATTTAAAATATCAGTGTTTAGAAAGGGTGCAGGATGTAAGAGGAATAAAGATTATCAATCAGTTGCATTTCTGTGGACTAGCAATGAGCAATCAGAGATTGAAATTAAAAATGCGATGTAGAGTAACCGAAAAAATAGGAAATACTTAGACATAAATCTGACAAAGGTTGTGAAAGGCCTGTATTTGGAAAACTATAAAGTGTTGCCAAGAGGAACTAAACAAAACCTAAATAAATTGAAAGATGTGCCATGTTCTAGGTCCAAAGACATTATTGTTAAGATGGTGATTTTCCCCAAATTGACAAATAGATTCAAAGCAGTCCTCGTCAAAAATAATCTGCCCTAAATGGTTTTGCTCAGTGGATAGAGCATCGGCCTGTGGACTAAAGGGTGCCGGGTTTGATTCTGGTCAAGGGCACACGCCCGGCTTGTGGGCTCAGCCCCCAGTGGGGGGCATGCAGGAGGCAGCCAATCAATAATTCTCTCTCATCATTGATGTTTCTGTCTCTCTCTCCCTCTCCCTTCCTCTCTGAAATCAATAAAAATATTTTTTTAAATCCCCTAAGCCTTTTGTTTTTGTAGACATCGATAAACTGATGCTACGTTTCAAAAGAAAGCACAATCGACCTGAGATAACCAAATGGCTTAGGAAAGGAAGAACCAATTTGGAGGACTCACATTTACATGATTTCAGATCTTATTATAAAGTTACAAAATAAAGCAGTGGGGTGTTGGCATACAGATGAACACATAGATTAAGAAAGCAAACTATATGTATCTCAGAAATAGACCTACGCGAATATGGATAACTGATTCTTAACAAAGAGGCAGACAGCTCAACAGGAATAGGAGGCTCTGTGGACAAGTGGTGCTGAAACAGTTGACTCTCCGCCTGCATGAAAAATTGAGCTTTGAAAAGTAAAATGCCTCACACCCTATACAAGCTTTAACTCCAAGTGATTCATAGGCCTCATTCAAAAACCTGTAACGATATAAGTTCTACAAGAAAATGAAGGAGAAAACCCTAGGCAGCAGGGGAGGTCAGAGAGACCCTGGAACTGAAGCCGTAACTCTGCGTTAGGCAAAGCCCTTTCAGACATGACAACAAATGCGTGAGTGTAAAACGGTTGGTAAATTGGACTCCATAAAACTGAAGACCTTCTGCTCTGTGAGAGCAACTGTGACAGGAAGGAAAGGTAAGTCGCAGACAAGGAGAACACATTTGCAGACCACATATCTGACAATGCACTTGAATCTAGAATATTTTTTCTTTTTTTTTTTTTAATCCTCATCTGAGGACATCGATAAACTGATGCTACGTTTCAAAAGAAAGCACAATCGACCTGAGATAACCAAATGGCTTAGGAAAGGAAGAACCAATTTGGAGGACTCACATTTACATGATTTCAGATCTTATTATAAAGTTACAAAATAAAGCAGTGGGGTGTTGGCATACAGATGAACACATAGATTAAGAAAGCAAACTATATGTATCTCAGAAATAGACCTACGCGAATATGGATAACTGATTCTTAACAAAGAGGCAGACAGCTCAACAGGAATAGGAGGCTCTGTGGACAAGTGGTGCTGAAACAGTTGACTCTCCGCCTGCATGAAAAATTGAGCTTTGAAAAGTAAAATGCCTCACACCCTATACAAGCTTTAACTCCAAGTGATTCATAGGCCTCATTCAAAAACCTGTAACGATATAAGTTCTACAAGAAAATGAAGGAGAAAACCCTAGGCAGCAGGGGAGGTCAGAGAGACCCTGGAACTGAAGCCGTAACTCTGCGTTAGGCAAAGCCCTTTCAGACATGACAACAAATGCGTGAGTGTAAAACGGTTGGTAAATTGGACTCCATAAAACTGAAGACCTTCTGCTCTGTGAGAGCAACTGTGACAGGAAGGAAAGGTAAGTCGCAGACAAGGAGAACACATTTGCAGACCACATATCTGACAATGCACTTGAATCTAGAATATTTTTTCTTTTTTTTTTTTTAATCCTCATCTGAGGATATTTTTTCCATTTTTTTTTAGAGAGGGTGGAAGGGAGGGAGGAGGGGGAGAAAGAGAGAGAAACATTGACATGAGAGAGACACATCGATCGGTTGCCTCCTGAACGTGCCCCGACCAGGCCAGGGATCAAACCTGCAACTGAGGTACATGCCCTTGACCCTTCAGTCCCAGGCTGACGCTCTAACCACTGAAAAAACCAGCCAGGGCCAGGATTTTTTTTTTTAACTCTCAAAATGAACAGTAAAACAAACAACCCAATTTCATAAATGGGAGGAGAATTGAGTATATACTTCACCAATGAAGCTGTGTGAATGGCAAATGAGCACAAAATCATTAGTAATAAGGGAAATGCAAATCTAAACAGTGAGATACCACTACACACCTACTAGACTGTTTAAAATGAGAAATAATGACTATACGGAAATGTGGAGGAACTGGAAACTTAACACACTGCTGGTGGGAATATCACAGGGTGCATCCACTCTGGAACACAGACGGGCCATTTCTTACGAGTTAAACATATGCTTCCCCTGTGACTCGGCCACTACCCTGGAGAAAGGAAAGGACCTGTCTACCCTGGAGAAAGGAAAGGACGCGTCCACACAGACACTCTCACGTACACGGTAACAGCAGGTTTATTGTTTAGGCTCAAAACTGGAAACAGTTCAAACGCACAGTAAGGAGCAAATGGGTAACCAAAGTGATGGTGCATCCACACCACAGGACCCGCTGAGCAATGAGGAAGAGGGTGGATGAATCTGAACATGACAGCGCCTGGTGGAAGAAGGCGGAGGAAAGAGATGCAAACTGTGTGACTCTATTTACACAAAATTTTAGAAAATTCAGACTCATCTGTAATGACAGGAGAACGGTGGGAGTTTATAGTATTCCATGCCTATCTGAGGAAAAGAGAAAGATCTAAAATCAGTCAAGTTCTCATCTTAGGAAAGTTTTAAATGTCTGAAAATGTAAGAGGCGGGGGGGGGGGGATTCTGGGATGGAGTGCGGAATAGGACAAAAGAATCGAAGTGAATTATAAATGCATGAAGTAGCCAGTGAGTGGGTGGGGGTCAAAGGGGCCCACCTAAGTAGCATTGGAAACGAGTGGAGACCATAAGACCAGAAGCAAAAGGGACTGCACAGCACCGCCTTCTAGTTGATGAAGTTGTTCCCGTGGGAGTGGGGATTAATGGTGCAGCCCCCAGTCATGAATCCTGGGACTAAAGAGTTCTGTAAATGGATGGTGACGGTGGAAGCCAAGCTTGTCATCGTTGGAGTGGGAGGTTGTAGCCGAGGAAGGAGAGAAGGCTGGAATGATCCATGTGGAGATGGATTAGCGTCGAGACATCTACGGGGACTCGTGTTTAGCTTAACATAGATACAGACGATGCACACACAACATTTGTAGGTTTGGGTGGGTGTGGACACATAGATGTCCTTGCTCTGTGAGCGGAGAGCACCTGGAAGAAATGACAGCCCTGTAGCAATGAGCACACCTGGTACCAGGTGTTAGGTTTCCATCCCATCCTCCAATACCAGGAACCAGGACTTCCTGGAGAAATGGCTGATTCTGGCGTGGGTGCGGAGTGTGCAAGATGAGCCTGGGGCACTGTGCAGGGCCAGAAAGTAAGGAAGTGCTCAGAAAAACAAACAACAGCACAGGGGCGGGGGGGAGGGGAGGGGCGTCAAAGGAACACGCAGAAGCTGAAAGAGCTCCCAGTGGCCAAAACTGAAATCACTGGAACAAGAAAAGAAAGAAGTGTCGGACTGTGAATAATAGAAGCGTAAAGTAACTGTGTATGAGTCCATGCTGACATATGTGAATACGATAAGGTTCTGTACTGATAACATGAACACGTGGATGGCAGAGAACGGGCAGGTCTGCTGGGCTGTACAATTCAAACAACTGATGTAGCCACTTGGCCCCAAGGAGGGAAGCGAAGCATCACTCCCATTCCTTAAGTGCGGGCTGTGGACAGTGACTTCCTTACAGAGAATACGGTTACGGTGCGGAAAGGGAGAAAAGGGAACTTTAGAGTCGGGAGACCCGGCCAACACCACCTCAGCCATGGGTTCAAGGTCACCCTCAAGAGTGAGAAGTCCTGTTGAATACATGTGATGAGAATGGAACTTGACTTCTTCCTCCAAAAACCCATAATCTCAACCTACTCATGACCAAAGCGCCAGAAAAATCCCAATTTAGGGACATTCTACAAAATGCTTGACCAGAACTCCTGAAAACCGGCAAGGTCATCAAAAACAAGGAAAGTCTGAGAAACTGTCACAGCCCTCAATGCCATGCCGTGTCCTGGATGGGATTCTGGGACAGAAGAACATAGATAAAAACTGAGGAAATCTGAGTAAAGTGTAGACTTTAGTTAACAAAACTGTGTCAGTAGTGGTCATTAATTGTGATGGTGTACCACACTGACGTAAGATAGTAACCGTAGGGGAGACTGGGTGTGAGGTTTGTGGGAGGCCTTTGGACTCTCAACTTTCCTGGGAATTGAAAATTATTCTAAAATAAATAGTTTATTTTTTAAAGTAAAGGCAATTCCCTTCGCTCTCTTCCTCGCTGCCCTCTTCCTTCCTGTTTCCTTCCTCTGGGACCAGGAGTAACACCACGCGTGTGTCCAGCACTTGGCATTCCAGCTCTCCTCCTGCGTCGGTGCGGGAGCCCTGCCACCGTGCTGTGTGCAGTCTGCTCCGAATAACAGAGGCCCACGCGGGATCAGAGGGTGAAGCCACCTGTCCTGGGGAGCAGACTGTGAGCAGTGACTCCCGTGTGGCTCCGGGCTCTGTTGGGCCCACCTGACACCCTGCCTCTCTGCTTTCCACTTGTCCCTCTGATCACAAATCACCTGGGGCCCAGGGTGAGTTGCACACATGTGTCCACCCCAAGTTGAGTTGCTTTTACTGTCTCTCATCTCTCTGTCCCACGCACCTCAGTTGGTTAACCCCAGAGCGCTCATGGAAGGAAGTTATCATTGTGCCCAGATTGCAGATGAGCACACTGAGGCTAAAGAGTGATTATGACAGTCACTTCCCTTTTTCCTGATCCCCTGTCCACACCGGCCCTGGCTCTGACTGGCACCCACCTGCTGGGGACCCAGGTAGAAGCTGCTCATGGACACCCACCACAACACAAGTCCTGATGTGGCCTCTGAGCAGACAGACGTCACTGTTCCGCACGGGAATGTGCCTGAGGGAGCGTACCAAACCCCACAGCAGAAATTACACCCTCTGCGGGAAATGTCCGCCGTGGGAAGACCATCCCGTTCCCTTCTCTGTCCTCTGGACCGCAGCCGCGCCCCCACACCTGCTCTGGCACCTGGGGGCGTGGGCAGAGCTGAGTGGGATGGCACCGTTACCCGGGGGAGGGTTGGAACTTTGAAAAGGTGGTGATCTTTGGGAGCTGAGGAGCCTCTGAGTCTCCCTTCAGCTCCCGGATCCCGACCACCAGCCCTTTCTTGATGTACAACCTGTGCTCAGACCGCAAACAGGGCCAAGGCTGCCTCGCTCTGTTTCCTGGGACTGGACACAGAGCCGCCTCTGAGATGTGCGCTTCCCTGCATTTGCAAGATGGAACGGGACGGTGTCTCTGCAACTCAGATTCGAACAGCCCGTGTGCCCCGTTGTGCTGGGGCAGATCCCTCTCTCAGCTGCTCGCATGGAGCCCTGGGAGAAGGTGGACAAAGGTGTCTGGACTGAAGTGGGAGGGTGTTAAGGTTCAACTGAAATGTCGGGGGCTGGTGCAGGGAGCCTCCCAGAACAAGTGCGTGGCGCGGCCCCCTCGCCCCACAGGCGCCTTCACCTGCGCGAGGAGCAGCCTCCCTTCCAAGCTTCGCAGGCCGCCTCTGCCACTTCATCCCGTGCGGCCCTGGACGAGGCACAAGGCCTCTCTCATTGGAGAAAGGGACTGCCTGCTTCCCAAAGGCTCTCCCAGCTCTAGCGTCCACACGTTCTTTTGTCTCTGAGCTCATGGGGAATGAGCTACTCTGAGCACTCCTCACATCGGTCTGGTGGGAGGCAGCCACCTCTAGTGAGGAGCCGACTGAACTCGGAAGCGGGGAGGATTTGGGGCCAAAGCAGGTACAGGAGTGAGTGAACGGAAGAAATTCAGTTGAATCATCTTCGAAGATCTTGAGTACCTGCTGTGAGTGTGGAGGGGAGAGAAGTGGGGCTCTCTGGTGACTCCAGCCTGCAAGGCTAACAGCCCTCTCCCGGGAGCAGCGGGTAGGAAGTGGCCTTTCACACCTGCCCGCGGCTCTGCTTGCCAACAGTCTTGCGGCCGTGTTCACCCGGGGCCAGGCCTCTCGCTGCCCTGAGCAAACAGGTTCCCATCCAGTGCGCGGGGCTCAGGCCCAGGCCCGACAGGACTCTCCGAAATGTGATATGTTTTCTTTCTTTGCTGCCGTGTCTGGGCCAGATTTCACCATGCCCGGATCTGGGGTCTGTGTGCACAACGTTGTTCGGTAGGTGGAGGGACTGCGCGGGCAGGGGCGGGGAGGAGGGGTGTCCATGGGTGTTTTCTCTCTGTCTTCCTTTTGTTTTCCTTGCCTGGTTTGCTCACTGTCTGCTGAACATAACTTAACGAGACTGTCCTCATCTCCGGTCATGAACGCTTTGAAGACAAGCACCGCCATGTGTCTCCTGTAGTGTGTGTCCCCCGCGCAAGGCCCTGTCTGCGAGGCACCGTGGAGTTAACAGCAAGGCCTCTGGACCCGTGAACTTCCCCTGGAGCCGTGGTTGGCAAACTGCAGCTCTCGAGCCACATGCGGCTCTTTGGCCCCTTGAGTGTGGCTCTTCCACAAAATACCACGTGCGGGCGCGCGTATAATGCAATTGAAACTTCGTGGCCCATGCGCAGAAGTCGGTTTTCGGCCTGGGCGAGTCTATTTTGAAGAAGAACTGTTGATATTTGGCTCTGTTGACTAATGAGTTTGCTGACTACTGTCCTGGAGGGTGTGTAGTCAGGGCCCCTCAGACACAGAAAACTCTCCCCTCACTTGCAAACAAGCAGCCAAGGCTCCAAGCCCAGAGTCACCGTGGTGCCCGAGGCCCCCACAGGCCCTGCTTTCCAAGAGGCTTGCGCCTCGGACCTCCCTAACCTGTGCCAGAAGCATGACTCCGCGCTGCAGCTGCGTACGGAGGGCTGGGGTCCGCGGTCCAGTGAAAAGCGTGGATGCCAGAGGTGGGAGATGCCAGCCTCGGTGCAGGGACCTTCCTGGAAGGCAGAGGCCTGAGGCACTCGCTGGCCGGAGAGGGCAGCCTGGCAGCACATGCCGGGATCTCCTGGGGTGAGGGCCAGAGGGCACTCCTCACGGGCAGAGCCGCCTCCCACAAGGGGTTGACATCACCCATAGGACCAGGGTCCATGGGATCCGGGCTGTGAATGAAGAGCCTCAGGTGCCCTGTTCGTGTCTTTCAGAAATCACCGAAATCCAGGACAAGACAGAACCACAGGTCTTCCGCCAAGGAAAAAGGTCTTGGGTCACCCGGGGCTATATTTAGCCTGGAACATGTGCTGGCTCAGAGGAAGCCGGTCCCGTGCCCTTCTCCAAACTGCACCCTGAGCTGGGAACCCCACCCCTCCCTTCCCACCTCCAGGAGCCCTTCCAGCCCTGGGAAGACCCCACAGGGTTCGGCCCCGCTCCTCTGGTTGATAAACTTGTGGGGTCATGGGATCGTGCAGCTCGTGTGGCAGCCCAGGAGCGAGCTCAGAAGCGCGGTTCCCCCCGAAGTGGGAACTCTGTACCTCCACCCGCTCCTTCTGCTTCTCGAGGTGTGAGTGCTGGGGGGGGCCGGATGGGCGCAGCAGGGCGTGGGCACAGGATCTGGGCCAGCTCACCTGCTGCACTCCAGGCGTCATGTGACCACAGTGGAGCCGATTCAGCGGGTCCACATCAGCAGCACCCTGTGAACTTCCTTTCCGTCGCCATCAGCCCTTGCTAGGAACCTGAGTCTGTGAGTCACCGTGTTGCTAGGGATCTGCTCGTGATTTCTCAGAAAGAACAATGGGCCCCCGCCCTACTTCCCACTTCACTGGCGGCCGGCCGGCCGAAGGATCTCTGCTGCAGGCAGACGCCTGTTCCCCGTGACGGGGACCAAGGAGCAAAGGGAGGGCCGCCCTGCCCTCGTGGCCGTGGCACCTGCTGTGGACAGGCAGACGCGCCACTTCCTACCTTCACACTGGCAGCAGGAATGGCTGAGTCCTCACCTCCTCACCCAGTTGGTTCTGCCTGGGAAAGGCATCATGGGTCCAACCCCCGCCCAGGCTCCCATCCATTGCCCCCCCGTGGCCCACGGCCCAGCCTCCCCACTCTAGACTCCACTCAGCAGCAAGTGGGATCTTTGAAAATGCTCACTGAGCCACGCCTCTCTCCTGCTGGGAACCCAACAGTGGCTTCCTCTTGCTTTTAATACAGAATTCTGCCTCCTCCCTGGCACAGCCAGCCCTCCCCTGTGTCACAGCTGGGGCCCACCCACCTGCACTGGCCCAGTCCTGGGCACAGCCAGCCCTCCCCTGTGTCACAGCTGGGGCCCACCCACCTGCACTGGCCCAGTCCTGGGCACAGCCAGCCCTCCCCTGTGTCACAGCTGGGGCCCACCCACCTGCACTGGCCCAGTCCTGGGCACAGCCAGTACCTCTCCTGTGTCACAGCTGTGGCCCACCCACCTGCACTGGCCTGGTCCACCTCAAGGCCTTTGCCATTTGCTGTTCTGTGACCCTGGTTTGAAGCCTGGACTCTGCATTCTGGTCTCTTTCTAGGGAGCAGCTTGCACTGCTCTGGCTCACGGGTAGCTCTGCAGCCCACTCCTGCAAGCCGTTCTCTCGGGGAGGAAACAGGCACCATTGGTGCCCCACCATCAGGCTGGTCCCACCATCCCCAAGGCCCCAGCCCACCGGCGCCCTGTGGCCGCTCCTCTGCCCCAGGGAAGAGTCAGGCTCCCGAGACTCAGGGCAGCGGCTTCCTTCTTGCACGGGGCCCGGTGGCCGGAACACGGGGCTGTGAGTGAGGCAGGACAGCGGCCTCGAGGAGTGTCAGGCAGAGACCTGTCTGAAAGGAGGCAGACCACTTTGCCTGCTTTAGATGACCTTTCTTGAGCCAATGCACTAACACAATTGTATTTTTCTATTCAATTATAGAGTCATCTCAGAAGAAAACCCTTCTAATTAGTGAAACTTTGGCTGAGTTTGATGTTCGGTGCCGGCCCAAAAACCCGATTGCTTCAAAATCATGTGTTCCCAGTATCAGGCCCACAAAGATGACCTTGAACCAAACACAAGAAGGCAACCCCACATGTGTTGCTCAGAAAAGCTGACCCTCTCAAGGGCTGCCTAGGTGTCCTGGGACAATAGCCACTCCAAGGGGCCTTTGAGATAACGTAGGTCCTTTGTAGAAGATGGGATGTGGGGCCCCCAGAAGGCCTCCTCTAGTGATTTTTAGAGAGAGTGGAAGGAGAAAGAGAGCAAGAGAGAGAAACATCGATGTGGGAGAGACACATTGGTTGCCTCCCACACGTGTACTGGCCAGGGCCGAGGATCAAACCTGAAACCCAGGTATGTGCCCCTGACTGCGAATCAAACCCCAGACCCTTCCGTCTGCAGGCTGGTGCTCTAACCACTGAGCAACTGCCCAGGGCCGTCCTGATTTCTCTTACAGCCCCAGTGTCACACCATGCTTGTCATCAATTTAACGGTTAACATTTTTTAATTAAAATTCACTGTCATCTAATATACTGTTTGTTCTAAAAATCCCCATGTAATCAAGTTGCCACTCACAATTACTGTCCACCCGGCCGCTTATTAAAAAATTGTTTTCAATGAACAAACATGGGTGTATTTTCACAGCATGGGGTCCACAGGAATGAGAGCCTTCCCGATCACAGCCCAGCCCCTGGGGGCGGGGGCGATGTTGTCAGATGACAATCTGGGCTGTTCCTGAGGCCATGTGACTGCTATCCTCATGTCCTGTGGTGTGTTTTGTAGATGGATGCCACTTTGTAAAGATAAACTGTTAGATACATGCTTACATGCTGTGGCGGGGCGTTAGACGGGAGATGGGGACCAGGGTGCTGAGCGGTGGGCCTGTTGCCTGGAACAGAGGCCTCTGCACTGGGAGACAAGTACCCTGATAGTCAGGCCCCCCAAGTCCCTACCTGGAGAGACAGCCAAGCCAATGCAATCCCTTCCTCCCACCTCCAGCCCCACCAAAGGCCCCACAGTGAGTTCTTTTGCTTTGTTTTATTTTGTTTGTTTTTAATACCTGAGCCACCCTGTTAAAACCTAGCAATTCCTGGCTCTCTTTACAAAACCCAAAAGATCTGGGCCCACCATGTCTGGGCCCACCCCCAGCATCAGTAGCTAAAGCTGCTGATTAACTGTGCCCCTGCCCCCGCTCCTTCCCTTTCCGGGGGACACGTGGGGCCTGAGCTGTGGCCTTGCTCCACGGGGTATTCAGACACGAGGAAAAGCTTTGTTCCTTTAGGGAAGCTCATTGCTTGCTGTCGGTGTAGCCCTGGACAAAGCACCCGAGAGCCTCAGTCTTCCCTTCTCTCCAGTGGGAGGACAGCGTGGCCTCGCAGGGGGCTGTGTGCTCTGTAAGAAAGGCTCCCAAAAGGGCACGGTGCCACAGAAACAGGCCACGGCAGTCGCTGCCTCTGCTGCGCGTCCTCAGGGGACACTGTGCCCTCAGGCATCTTCGAAACCACAGAGCAGACAACCGGGCCCTGTGTGCAAGCAGCCTGCGTACTGTCTTCCTCCGAAGTGGCTTGTCGGGGGAGTGAAGACAGCATTACTCAGAAACAAGTGATTCCCAGCTGCGGTCCCCCCTCTGATAACAAGAGCGGAGGCCAGGCGGGAGTTCTGTGCTGCACAGAGGCTGCTGGGACACCTTGGGTTTGTTTGTAACTAATCTCAAATCATGAAGATCTTTTCCACTCGCAGCAAACCCGAGTCCCTCAGCAACATCTGTGGTAAGACGCGAGGAGCATCTGTGGACGCCGAGGAGAGGGTGGTTTCTCCCCACCAAGTCCAGAGCTACCCTCCAAGCTGTAATCTTATCATATTTAACTGGTTCCACATAAACAGATCTGTGTATATTTTCAGTAGTTTCAGCTGAAACCTGTTAAGAACAGATGTGCAAATGGTTGCCCAGCACTGATCCGTTTAAGTTTATTTTTCCATGAACAGCCTTTTCACTCTGCCCTCCTTTGCAGGGGCAAGAAGGAAAAAGTGGGACTGTCAGTAAAGTGGATATTACACGCTTCGGAGTTCTCTGTAGCCAGTGCTTGTCGCTGGTTTTCAAATAGCTACTTGGCTCGTGAGGCTGTGAACACAGAGGGTGCATTTGATCGCAGTGTTTGCTGAGACGTGTGGCTGGGAGGACGGGCTGTAGCTCCATCTCGCCGCCGCCTTTCCCTGCCCCGGCCGAAGTCCAGCAAGTAAGTTATCCACATCTTTGACCTGTTCGTTTGTTTTGTTTGTTTGTTTTTCAGCTGGAAAAAAGGAGGGGGGTCGTTAAAAGGAACTCCTACAACTCAACAACAACAAAAATCTGATTTGAAAATGGGCAAAGTACTTAAATAGACATTTCTCCAAATATGATAGATATACAAGTGACCAGCAGGCATATGAAGATGGTCAACATCACTCAGAATGAAGGAAACACAAAAGAAAACTACAGCGAGATCCTCCTCCCACCCATGAGGATGGCTACTATAAAAACAAAGCAGAGAACAAATGTCGGTGAGGATGTGGAGAAACTGGGAAATTCGTGCACCGTTAATGGGCGTGTAAAATGGTGCAGCTGCTGTGGAAAACAGCCTGGTAGTTCCTCAAAAAGTTAAAAATAGAACTACCATATGATCCAGCAATTCCTCTCTGGGTATTAGCCAACAGAATTAAAAGCAAGATCTCGAAGCGATACTTGTTCATAGCAGCATTATTCACAACAGCCAAAAGGTGGGAGCAACCCAATGTCCACCCACAACTGAATGGATAAACAAAATGTGGTCTGCCCATACAATGGAATATTATTCAGCCTTAAAAAGGAAGGCAGCCCAGCCAGCGTGGCTCAGTAGTTGAGCATTGACCTGTGAACCAGGAGATCGAGGTTTGATTCCCAATCAGGGCATATGCCCAGGTTGTGAGCTTGATCCCCAGTATGGGGTGTTCAAGAGGCAGCCAATCAATGGTTCTCTCTCATCATTGATGTTTCTAACTCTCTCTCCCTCTTCCTTCCTCTCTGAAATCAATATATATAAAGGAAGGCAATTCTGGTACATGGGACAACATGGATGAATCTTGAGGACATTATGCTAAATAAAATAGGGACAAAAAGACAATTGTATAGTTCACTTACACGAGGGGCCTAGAGTGGTCACATTCATCGAAACAGAAGGTAGCATAGTGGGTGCCAGGGGCTGGGGGCAGGTGAGACGGGGAGTTAATGTTTAATGGGGACAGTTTCCGTTTTGCAACATGAAGAGTTCTGGGGATCTGTTATACAGCGATGTTCACCTGCTCAGCTCCCCTGAGCTGCACACTTGGAGTGATGAAGATGGTGAAAATGAAAGTGGGAGGAGTTCTCATCAGGACGCGGATTTCATGGCAAGGACTCAGTGAGAGAACGCACACCTGGCCAGACGCTTGTGGAGATGTAATGAGGTG
>NW_005353692.1:565602-575376 GCF_000412655.1 Myotis brandtii | reverse complement strand
GAATGACCCTTTCACAGGGGTCGCCTAAGACCATCGGAAACCACATATATAATTACATATTGTTTTTGTGGTTAATCACTATGCTTTAATTATGTTCAATTTGTAACAATGAAATTGGGGGTCACCACAATTCATACAGTTCATTTTGAGGAACTGTATTAAAGGGTCGCGGCATTAGGAAGGTTGAGAACCACTGGCCTAGGCCCTAGGCCAGCCGTGGGCAAACTACGGCCCACGGGCCGGATCCGGCCCCTTTGAAATGAATAAAACTAAAAAGAAAAAAAGACCGTACCCTTTTATGTAATGATGTTTACTTTGAATTTATATTAGTTCACACAAACACTCCATCCATGCTTTTGTTCCGGCCCTCCGGTCCAGTTTAAGAACCCATTGTGGCCCTCGAGTCAAAAAGTTTGCCCACCCCTGCCCTAGGCGAACCACTTTGCCCCAGGGTATCACCAGTAAAAGGAGGGTGAAGGCAGACTTGGGCAGATCTGCTGGGGACTCTGTTCCTGAATTACCTCCAGCCTGGTGACCTCTGCAGGATACAGCAGCAGGAGCTTTACAAGCCTGTGCCACTTAGCACGGAACAGGACACTGGGGCTGAGCGCTACCACAAGCACTTTTGTGTTTTCACGGGGAGCTGGCCCCTGGGCGCTCGCTCTGGGCCCCCAGCCCAGCCCTGGGAGGCACCGGCCAGCCAGTGGAGGCAGAGCCTGAAGAATGGTCTTTGCAAGGCGGGCATCCAGCAGGGAAGCTCCCTGGCAAAGTGCACCACTTTGTCTTAAAGAGGAGGAAAGAACACAATCAAAGCATTCATTAACACTTCAAAGAGGTTCAAAGAGCACATTTGGTTCCCAATTACTGCCCTCCTGGTCGGCAGCGTCTGGGGCGAATCCCATTACCCTAATCCAGGGGGCAAGGCCCAGGCTTCCCCAGCTGCGGAGAACTGCAGGAGGCTCCCGCTCTGGGGGCCAGTGTCCCATCCCGGACCCGCTGGCCCTGCAGTGATTCACTCTTGGTTAGAAAACCATCATCTTCCCCAAGCTTTTCAGGTCCCTCCCTGATCCTTTCACCTGATTATTATCTTGCCTGCCCTTTTTTTTTAGAAGTTAACACTCAAAGGCCTTGATTTCTAGAACTGAGTCTGGACTTTGCAGAAGCAAAACCCAGCAGGCCCAGACTTGGCTCCTTTATTTCTTACCTCCCTTGTGGCCACTGGTTTGGGGCAACCCCTCTGAGCCCAGGCCAGAAACCTCCCAAACTGGGTGGGGGTGGGGGTTGCTGGAGTCTTGTAATCCCGGGATCAGAGAGAACTCAGCAAGTGAGCCCATGCCTCTGCCCCGGGGAGTTTAGCCCAGCACGGCCTCCTGAATGAGGAGACAGGTGAGGGTCAGACCCTCCCGCTCTGTCCCCACCTTCAGCTTGCACCTAGGCCCTTCATTCACTCGGGTCACCGCCCCCAATGCAGCATCTTCACTCTGCATTCATGTCCACCCGCCACTCTGACTTCCAGATAGTATCTTTATCAATACCATGAGGTTTTCCTAAAATGACTGACAGATTCATGACCTTCCTTTTCAGCCACCAACAAAAAGGGGACTTCAAAGATGTGTGTGTCTATGCGTGTGTTGCCTGTGTGTGTGTGTGTGTGTGTGTGCACATTTGAGTGCCTGCCACCTGAAGCACACACTCCTAATGAAAACCAGGATACATTACAGAGACTGGCAACCTAATGATTACAAAAAGCTATATGAGGCATAACCCATTAGTGAGCGGCATTTTGTTCAAAACCGAGATACCGGGGCAGAATAGCACGCCTTTGTGCGGCACGCACTCAGCTGTAGCTCTGACTAATAATACAGCCGGGATCTGTGCACATTTTCCCCCTTTGTGCCTATTTTCATAAGCTAATAACTCAAGCATGAAATTGTTTCAGGCTGAAAGTGGCGCGAAGAGCACAGCACACTGTGTGTGGAACAACTTTTTGTTGTTGTTGTTACTTAATTTAGTTCGGCTGTTTTTAAGTCAGAGGAGTGGAAACGTTGATGTGCGCTTTCTCTAGCAATGTGGTTTGGTTAAGCCCAAGAAAGTTTGGGATTTTGTTACACAAAGCAAGTTTCTAATGACTCCAGATAGGGGTTTCTCTTTGTACAGGTGTATGTTTCTGTTTGGTACAGGTGGGGACTGTTGGGGGGAGGATGAAATGGAATCAGAACTGTATACTATAAAGGACATCAGCCTGACTCACCTGCCTTCAACTAGAAAACTCCTATCCCACCAGCAAGTCAGCAGGCTGGTTGAGCAGCAGCTGCCTGGACAGCTGGGGGTGGGGGTGGGGTGGAGCAACCACGATGAATGACAGTAATGCCCCTGGATCCTAGAGCACTGGGGTTTGCTGAAATGTTCCTGTCCACAGAATCAGAGAAAGTCCAACTGGAGGAGACCAGATTTCATAGGAGTCTTAGCATTTTTTCTTTTTCTTTTTTAAATCCTTGCCCAATGATATTTTTCCATTGATTTTCAGAGAGAGGGAAAGACAGAGAAATATCAATGTGCGAGAAACACCTCGATTGGTTGCCACCTGCACGTGCCCTGACCAGGGCCGGGGGCCAGGGAGGAGCCTGCAACCGAGGTACATGCCCTTGACTGAAATTGAACCGGGACCTTTCAGTCCTCAGGCCAACGCTCTACCCACTGAGCTGGCTAGGGCTTAAAATTTTTTCTTTCTTCTTCTTTTCTTTCATTGGGACAAGCGACTTTGAAGACTACAGAAGAATACAGAAAATAATATCACAAAATCCTCACACCCATGTTCCAGAATTAGCAAGTGTCAATATTTTATAATGAGGACTCCAACGTTTTTAACGTAAAATAGCAGAAGCATCATTAATAAAGTGCACCTTTTCCTTTATTTCATCGATGGGCAAAGTGAGGAGCAGGAGGGGCAGAACTTGGCTGACGTCCATCCTCGGCAGCATCCTCCCTGACCTGGATCCTCACGAGGAGACTATTAGGAAGGTAAGACCAGCACCCTGGCCCCACTTGACAGATGAAGAGGTCGGGCCCCAGGGGAGGTGTATGAGGGCCGGCAACTACTCAGGGAGATATTCATAGTGACCTATTTCGTGGGGTACAGTTTAATTAACAAGTCGATCATGGATCACTGCCAAAGGAAAACAAAATATCCTGCTACCCAGTGAGACCATGTGATGATTTTTATTTTTATTAGTGGATTGCTCCACTTATAAACCTTTGGTAAATCCCTGTTCCCCCAAAGGGCATCTGAACCTGTTGAGAGTTTTTTAAAAGTGAAATTGAACCAAGTTCAGCGAACAGCCCTTGTGAGCATCTCTGAACTTCTCAGCACACAGCTTGGCGGTGCATCTGTGCAGCCACCTTGGGTTGGGGTTGCGTCATGTCCCGCAGAGCCACTTGCGCTGGGGGAGGTAGGAGCGCCCAGGCCACCGCCCGAATCTCAGTGGGCAGATTCACACCCGCCCCGGCTTCCAGGCTGACGGCACCAACTGCGGGTTCAAATAACACTAATAAAAATCCCGCGCTGATTGGTTTTAGCGCTGGAGAATTCTCGCTGGTCATTTCAGAGGGACTGAAACTCCTCAGGATTATTTCAGGAGAAGTAAAAAGCAGCAGAGAAGAGGTGGCAGCCTGAGTTCCCCCAAGTCCCGGTTGGGGCACGGGATGGTTTCCACGAGGTGCGCCCACCGACAAGCCGGCTCAGACGGAACCACGTGCCCCACCTGCGCGCCAGGCTGGGACCGGACTGCGCACCCACCTGCGGGGGTTTCACATCCCAGTGGGAACTGCTCCCCTGGGTTGGCCCCGGTAGATACTTTGGGGAAACACCTCCTCCTCAAGGGAGTCCTCTCCTCTGAGGCCCAGGGGAGAACTTCCAAAGACAAAAAAACCGCAGGGTTCCTGGCACAAGGGCCTGGCTTTATCAGCTGAGCGCAGGTCCTTCCTGCCGGGCCCTCCTCTGCCGGGAACAGAAACACAAGCAGAAAAGCGCTCTGCAGCAGACACCCGGGCAGTGCTCAGTCCTCAAAACCCTGTCCAAACGAGCTGAGTTCATTCTTTCTCTTTTGTTTAGCTGGGCACGAACATTGTCACCTTTCAAGACCCCTCTAACCAGCAAACAAGCAAACCTAAAAGGGCTGGCCATCTTGAACACACCAGGCAGGCTAACTCCATAATCTTAGGCCTCAAAGAAAATGCTGGAAAGATGGTTCTAAGCTAGACCGACTCCAGATTGCTGGAGGTGGCCTGTGTGACACTGGAAAGCTGGTGGGCGATGGCCCTGTTAAGAGGAAACTGGGCAGGGAAGAAATTAACACAGCGATTCCTTGAATGGGGTTTGGAAAGATTTGGTTAAGGACAGCCCCATTGCTTCTGAACACCCATTAGCAGTGTGTGTGAGGGTTCCAGTCGCTCCACATTTTCACGCTTGCTTACTATGGTCAGTTTTTTCGTTGCACTCATGCTAATAGGTGCATAATGATATCTCTGTGATTTAATTTGCATCTCCCTAATGGCTAATAATGATGAGCATCTTTGCATACACTTGTTTGTCATTCAGATGTCTTCTTTGGTCAGTTTAAATATTTTGCCCAGTGTGAAATTATTTTTTAAATTTATTTTTCAATTATAGTTGACATACAATATCATATTAGTTTCAGGTATACTAGAACAGCATAGTGATCAGACATTTATATACCTTACAGCGTGATCCCCCAGTAAATCTAGTAATTTGACACCATACATAGTTATTATAATATTATTGACTATATTCCTTATGTTGTATTTTACATTCCTGAGACTATTTTTATAACTCGTAATTTGTACTTCTTAATCCCCTTTTTATTTTTGTCCATTTTTAAATTGGGTTGTTTGATTTCTGATTGAGTTTGGGAAGTTCTTCATATATTATAGACACAAGCCCCTTATTGTATGTATGACTTACAAATGTTTCTCCCAGTTTATAGCTTACCTTTCCATTTTCTAACAAGGGCTTTATTTTTTTGTTTTGAAGGAGGCCAGTATATCAGTTTTATTTTTTTTTATGGAGTATGCTTTTGGTGTTATATCTAAGAAATCTTTGCCTAGCCCAAGGTCACAGACATTTTCTTCTAGAACTTATAGATATTTTACTCTATGATGACCCATCTTTTAGTTAATTTTTGTATATGACATAAGGTGTGGATTGAAGTTCACTTTTTTGCCTATGAACATCCCAAGTGTTCCCTTAACATTTGCTGAAAAGACTATCATTTCTCCATTGCCTTGCTTAGCGCCTTTGCCAGAAATCAGTTGTCCGTACATGAGTGGGTCTATTTTGGACTCTCAATTCTGAAGATCCAGTGACATTTGTGCATATCTTTACTCCACTGTCCTGATGATTGTAATGTAATCATAGGTTCTTTTGCAACGTTGTTTTGATCATTCTAAGTCCTTCGCAATTCCTTAGGAGTTTTAGAATCAGTTTGCCAATTTCTACAAAAACTCTTCTGAGATGTTGATCAGAATTGTATGGATTCTATAGATCAAGTTGGTAAAGATTTACACCTCAACAATATTGAGCCTTCTGACCCATGAACACAGTGTCTATCGGTTAGGTCTGATCAAATGATTGAATCCATACCCCCTCCCCTGGAAACTGACCTTTAGGCCACTTCACAACCAACATTCCCCTTCGCTTAGTCCACATTCCACTTGCTAAGACCATTAACCTTCCCCTCCGGACCTCCCCAGGAACAGACCCGCCCAGAGAATTCTCCGCCAAGAGAAAGCCCACCTAGAGTCCTTTAAAACCTCTGACTCCCCGTCCCTGGGTACTGGTGCCATTTTGGGGCTGAGCCCATCTGAGTTTCCAGATGACTTAATACATTTATGATTCTTTACCACTTTCAGCCTCGTGCGTACCTCCTTTGGGGACCCTAACATTTGGTGTTGAAAACCCAGGAGGGTTCCACGGGGAAGGGGAGCGATCGCTGGCCTCCCTCCCTTACGGCCAAGGAGGACACCGGATCCTGGACCTCTCCTTCCCATTGCTGGCCCCCGACTCAATACCGGCTCGTTTCATCTCCGGTAAGTAACAATTGGATCACCTCTCTGGATTTCTGATTTGCCATTTTCCGTCTCAGACAAAAGACGTGGCACTAGGCCAGAAATCCTCTCCAGTCCGGCCTCGGCCCCAGGACCAGGTCCCACAGTCTTCCTTGTTGCATTGCTGGGAGGTCTGCCATGTGGATCAGACTGTCTTCCTCCCTCCGGAGCCTGACTAGACGGTGGGGACGCCCTCCCTCTAGTCTAGCTTCCTGGGTCTCCCTTTGTGGCTTCCCTCCTCTTCCTAATTTACCCCATGGGGGGTTCTTTTTCTGTCCCCAGAAAACACTCCTCTGGGGTGTCTCCTCCAGAATCTTAACGCACTCGGCCTTCCCAGCTGCAGTGCCTTATCTTCTATTACTGCCTGGACACAATGTAAATTATTCACATTTGCCCGAGAATGGAACTTTTGATTTTAACATTCTCCAGGACTTAAGACAATTTCTGTCACCACAATGGGAAGTGGTCAGAGATCCCCTACATCCAGGCCTTCTTTACACTCCGTAATCGTCCTTCTCTCTGTCAAACTTGTTCTACTTATCAAATCCTACTTCTCCACTCAAAGCCCCCTCTGCCAACACCAGACCTGTACCCCTGAGGCTTCTGATCCACCTTTCCCCAACCCATGAGGTCCTTCAGACCCTCCCTTCGACCCTTCTGATCACGTGGTTCTCCATTCCCCTCCAGCTCTCCCGAACCCACCTCCTTATGTCGCTCCTCTGACTGCCCCCCTGTCTTCAGACTCCACCTCTTCGTCCATCCCCTCAACCTCCTTACCAGGTTCCCCTCTTACTCGTTCCCGAACAGCCCAGCCTCCAGCCCCCGTCCTTCCCCTCCGAGAGGTGGCTGGGGCCGGGGGTATTGTCTGGTACACATCCCATTTCCCATGTCCGTCCTCGCACAGATTGAGAGGCATCTTGGGTCTTTTTCCACCAACCCGACCGCCTTTACTAAGGAACTGAGTACGTGACCCAGTCCTATGACCTGACCTGGCACATCTTCGTCATCCCGTCCTCCTCTCTCACCCCAGAGAAGGAGCACATTTGGCTAGTAGCTCAGGACCATGTAATGCCCTCCATAGACAGGACGCAGTGGCCAACCCAGTTGGTGCTACCTCAGTCCCCCGAACAGACCCCAGATGGAACTATCAGGTTACTTCTCCAGGGCACCGGCTCCATAGCCGTATGATCACCTGTCTCATTTCTGGACTCAAAAAAGTTGCCCATAAGGCAGTCAACAATGGCAAACTTAAAATCACTCAGGGCTCTGACGAAAACCCAGCTCTCTGCCTCTCCTGCCTCATGGAGGCCTTACAGAAACTGACCACCTTAGACTCCACCTCCCCAGAGGGAACCCTTCTTCTCAACTCCCATTTTATATCCCAATCAGCCCTCAACATACATTGTAAACTTTGAAAAATAGACCTAGGTCCACAAACCCCTCAAAAAGACCTCATTAACCTGGCCTTTAAGGTCTTTAATAATAGAGACAAGGAGACCCAAATCCAAAAACAAAGGCAAGATCAGGCCAAGCCTGAGGCCCAGAAGGAGGCCTTTCAGCTCCTAGCCACCACTCTCAGGAACCCCAAATGAAGTTCTAATCCTCCAACCAAGGATAAAGCAGAGCTAAGCCTCCTCTGGGCCCATGCTTCAAATGCAATGAGGAAGGGCACTGGACCAAGCCCTGCCCAAACCCGAGACCCCCGCCTAGGCCCTGTCCAAGGTGTGGAAGGGAAGGCCACTAGAAATCAGGCTGTAGTCTGGCCCCTCCAGGTCAGACCTCAGCCAGGCCAGCAAGGCTGCCCTCTGGAACTGGTTTGGAGCTCCCAGACCTGGGACTGGCCACCAAAGACTGAAGCTGTCCAGGTCCTGACAAGGCCCCACAGACTTACATCACAGGACAGAGCCTCCGGTAATGATTGTGGTGGCAGGTACGCCAATCTTGTTTTTAATTGACACTGGGGCCACTTACTCTGTCCTCCCCGAATTCGCTGGGACCCTTGTCCCCTCCTCAGTCTCTGTTATGGGGGTTGATGGACTAGTCTCATAGCCATTAGCCACTTCACCTCTACACTGCATCTTACTAGACACCCCCTCTATGCACTGTGCTGGGCTACATATCTGGCGCTTTGGCCAGATGGGTCATGCTGTGCTGTCTGTTCCTAAAACACATAGATAGGAAGGTACTGACATCAGGCCAGGCCTTGAGATATGGGCTCATGGCCCCTTCCCAGCACACAGGCCTTCTTTCTCAGAAGGCCCAGAAGTCTCATTCCAAATTTGGGAGACAAAGGACTGGAAAAAGTATAAATAAAGAGAGTTTCCTCCATGTTGGGGGCCCCAGAATTTGAAAGACATATTTTTCTCTGGGCCTCCACAGAATTTATTTTTATTTATTTATTTATTTATTTAATATATTTTATTGATTTTTTTACAGAGAGGAAGGAAGAGGGATAGAGAGTTAGAAACATCGATGAGAGAGAAACATCGATCAGCCGCCCCCTACACACCCCCCACTGGGGATGTGCCTGCAACCAAGGTACATGCCCTTGACCAGAATCGAACCCGGGACCATCCAGTCCGCAGGCTGACGCTCTATCCACTGAGCCAAACTGGTTACGGCCACAGAATTTAATATAAAATGTAACTCCTGTAGTAGTCTGGACTGCAGTTCAGCCTCTGCTTCGGCAGGGTGCTGTAACTGTAGTCAGCTGGCCAGCTTAATAAAGGCTCTTAAATTTAAATTCTGAGTCAGTGGTCTGTCTCGCTGAGTGAACCCATAACATGCACTCTTTTCTCGTTCTTCCTCAGTGCCTGACTGGGACTACCTTGCATCCCCTCATAAAGCCCAGTTGTCCTGAACCACAGTCACCTATCTTGGTTTCACTCTCACCCCACAAAGTCGAACCATTACCTTATACCAAGCATGTCAAACTCAAAGGCCAACACAGGCCAACTAAACAAGGCATGTGACCCGTGGGCCAGTCGTTTGACATGCTTGCCTTAGATCATAAATGCCTTATCTCCTCCATGACTATCCCCTCCTCTAGACAAGAAATACTCTCCTTTCTCAGGCTTGCTGGATACTTTCACCTCTGGTTCCCAACTTTAGTCTTCTTGCAAAGCCCCTCTATGATGCGGCGAAAGACCCCTTACTGAGCCTTTAGGTCCCAAGGCCAGCATTCTCACCCCTTTAATGATCTGAAACTTGCTCACCTCAGTGCCTTCCCACATCCCCCCTTCCCAAATAACAACTTTCTTTACTGCAAAACTGCAAAAGTTTACTTAACAGTCCTGCTACTATCAGAAGCTGAACTCATTATCACCCAAACCTTAGTATGTTACCTCTAAGGGAAAATGTGGCAGTTTTAAATCCAAGCAGCTAGAGGCTTGGGAACAAGCTGTGGGTCTGCTACCTCAGTGCCTTCCCACATCCCCCCTTCCCAAATAACAACTTTCTTTACTGCAAAACTGCAAAAGTTTACTTAACAGTCCTGCTACTATCAGAAGCTGAACTCATTATCACCCAAACCTTAGTATGTTACCTCTAAGGGAAAATGTGGCAGTTTTAAATCCAAGCAGCTAGAGGCTTGGGAACAAGCTGTGGGTCTGCTCCTTCCCCCCCCCCCCCCCCCCCCCCCCCTCTTTTCTC
>NW_005353692.1:527608-565470 GCF_000412655.1 Myotis brandtii | reverse complement strand
CCCACCCATCTTTTCTTTAGCCTCATATGCCTCTACATAATTTTCCAAGTCCTTGGTAATTTAAAGGCTTTGGGGGCATTGCTAGGTTAAATGATAAACATCTAAATATTTTTAAATAACATAAAATATTCAACATTAATTGCTAGACAAGTTTTAAATTCGTCTGCTCTTATTATTACAGAATGTCTCCTACTTTGTTGAAGGTATATTTTCTTGAAAGTAAGAGTATGTTTAAAGTGTGTTCATAAATGACAATTTAAGAAATGCTGGTTGTTTACTTTGGTTATCATTGGAAATTAAGGTTTCTGAATGGGTAAGAAGGTTTGTGAAAGTTGTAGAACAGTTTGTCCAGTGAGTCAGGACCGAAGGGACCCCTTCTCTCCTGATAAGCTAAAGCAGCCCCACCCAGGCTCTCTCCTGTTGCTTGTGTCCTTAGATTGAAGCCTAGACTTTCTTTATTTCCACCGCTCATTCACAGTCCTTGACACTATCACTGAAAGCCTCAACAGGTCTTCCTGCTTGGCATTTAGGAACCTCTCTCCCCTTTTCTAGCCTTCTTAAAAGTCATACACTGCAAAGGATACCGAGTCAGGAATGATCCCGAAATACAGAGAAATAACAAAGCAGACCAGAAGGCCAAGGCAGTGGCTCAGAGGAAGTCTCTGTCTTCCCAACTCTTAGCTCTACCTCATATAACACCCTAATACACTCCCAAGGAACTTCAGTCCCTTTTAGCTCTTGGGGCCACTCAGGAAGATCTATGGTTAAAATTTCAGAGAAAATATATCCTTCCCAGGGATAGGTCCATGATATCTTATGGGCTAGTCACAATTACCTACATATAGGATATAGATCGCTTCTACAACTCCTAAAACCCCTTACACATGTCCTAGCCTAGCCTCCCTACTGCAAGATATCACCCAAACCTGTTCTACTGGTTACTCAGCATCTCCCCAGGGACAGGTTAGATCTCCTTCTTTCCCCACTCATCGGGCAAGGGGCCAAATCCCTGCACAAGACTGGCAAACTGACTTCACTCACATGCCTCCTATTAAAAGAACCAAATATCTCTTAACCAAAGTACATACCTTCTCAGGCTGGGTAGAAGCATTCCCCACTGGGTCTGAAAAGTCCTCCGAGGTCACACAGCTCTCATTCAGCATATCATTCCCAGATTCAGCCTACCCACCTCATTACAATCAGATAATGGACCTGCTTTCATGTCTCAAATAACTCAACAGTCTCCTACACAAGCCTACTGACCCCAGTCTTCAGGCAAGGATACAGACTGCTTTTTATAAGCGAGAGTAAAAAGGCCAATTCCTTAATTCTCACCTAACTCAATTAACTCTCAAAACTAAAGAACCTTGTTCTACTCTCCTACCTCTAGCCCTTATGTGCATCAGAGCAAGCCCACACACCCTCCTTTCTTAGTCCCTTTGAACTCATGTATGGAAGACCCTTCTTATTAGGAAACTTCCCTTCCACAGAGACCCCTCTAGGAGACTATGTCCCTATTTTAAATCTTGTCCAACAATTACTGAGAGAACATGCTGATCAGGTCCTCCCTAAACCTTTTATGGGAGACATCCCCCCTACTCCTCTACAGCCAGGGGACTGGGTCCTCCTACAGGAAATCCACCCACCCAACAATGTATAGCCCTGGTGGCAAGGCCCTTACCAGGTACTCCTAACTACTCCAACTGCACCTAACCTAGCGGGCATACCCCATGGTTCCACCTTTCCAGATTAAAACCTGTCCTCGGAATACCACCATCGCATGAGCTGGAGTCCCCTAAGTATCCCAGCCACCTGATCAGGCCTACCAGACTCCGCCTTACCCGCATCCCAGAAGAAGACGATGAGTGAGTGAGCACCCCTGATGTGCCCCCTATGTACTGCCCCTATGGACCCTGCCTTCCCTGAAATCCCAGTTCCTCTCCCAGTACAAATCCTCCAGGCCCTAGCTACTGCCCCCTCTCTCTTCACATCAGGATTCTCACCTTTCTTTGGGACTTACCCATGGGATGAGATTTCCTTCTTTCTAGATCCCAAACATGCCCTTTCCCCTCCTTGGGACAATCCTGACCCTGGAAGTAGGAATTAGCTCTCTTTCTCATCCTATTCCAATCCTCCTCTCCTACACCCGTAAGGAACTTTCTCACCTCCACTCATCTCAAACGAACACTTAACCTTACCCATTCCCTCCTAAACCAGACCAATCCAGCCTTAGTCAGGAAATGCAGGCTCTGCCTTTCCCTCTCCTCTTCAGTGTATACACCATCCCTTTACCAACCAAGAGATGGAATAAGGCAAAAATCACTCTAGCTTATAAAAAGGAAAAGGGGACTACATTTCTAGAAAAGGCAGACACCCTTCTAGGTAATTATCCTACAGCCCAGGCAAATCAAGCCTCCCTTCTTTCCGATACTTACGTTCTATCTCTTACTAAGGTAGCTCCTTCCTCTACCCCGGTCACAGATCCTATCACTCTACACACCCCACTAATTGCCTAAGCCCCCTTATTCTTTACAAGGTCACAGGGCAACATAATAGGCCATCTCCCATTGTTAGCCTGCAACACTACAGTTAACCTAGAACTACCGAATGCCACTGGTCCCAATGGGCTGACTACCAGGTCTCCCCAGAAGCCAATAGTTGTTTCCTACAGCCGGTCCCTTTTATTTCTTATCCAACCATTCAGGCCCAAGGCTTCAATTGCTTCTTTCCTTCCCTTTCTCTTTTCCCTTGGATATCAGCCCACTCGAGTGTTCCCACCGACTGTCACTGCAATAGAATCTCAACCACTCATCTGTCACCTCTTATCGCAGTGCCATGGCAACAACCCTCTTGATTTGGAGTGCAGAACCGGGAAAAGGACCTCATACCCTTTAGTCCACCTCTTCTCTCTACACCTTTCAGCTTGTCTCCATGATCAGGGATTTTTCTTCCTCGGTGGGGAAAACACATACATACATCTGCCTCCCAACCAACTGGACAGGAACCTGTTCTCTGGTCTATCTCTCACCCAATGTAGACATAGCCCCCAATAATCAGTCTTACCTGTTCCCATAACTCATCATATCCGACACAAAGGGCAGTCCAGATAATCCCTCTCCTCATAATCCTCAGCATCACAGCAGGGGTTGGAACTGGCATAGGTTGGAACAACCACTGCTCTATCATATTTTGAAATCCTGTCCCAGGACCTACAAGAAAGCTTAGATGACATTGCCAAAAGTTTAGTTCACATTCAGGATCAAATAGACTCACTAACGGCTATCATCTCTTCTAGTCGGAGAGGACTAGACCTCCTGACTGCAGGGATAGAGGTTCTCTGCCTCTTTCTGGAGGAAGAATGTTGTTTTCATGTCAATCAGTCTGGCCTCGTCAGAATGCTGCCCAAACATTAACAAAAAGGGCCACAAAGACTAGAGAACATCAATCAAATTCATGGGACTACTGGCTAAAGGATATACATTGGTATACCTGGCTAGTTCCCTTCATAGGACCATTAACATTCCTAGTCCTTATCCTTGTTTTTGGCCCATGTAGTCTGCATCATTTTTCATCTTTCCTTCAGGACTGCTTTCAAGCCTTTGCCAACCAGTCTCTTGGGGAATCATGCTGCTGCAACCCCCCGCTCCAACCATGAGGAATTTATACAGTGTTCCAGCCAACTACAATCAAAGTCCATCCCCCTATGATCTCAATGTCCCCCATCATCAGGAAGTACCTACAGAAGATATGACCTCCATCCCTATCCCATAAAACAAAAAGGCTGGAATGTTAGGTCTGATCAAATGATTGAATCCATACCCCCTCTCCTGAGAACTGACCTTTAGGTCACTTCACAACCAACATTCCCTTTTGCTTAGACCATATTTCACTTGCTAAGACCATCAACCTTCTCCTCCGGTCCTTCCCAGGATCCGGACTCACCCAGAGAATTCTCCGCCCAGAAAAAGGCTACCCAGAGTCCTTTATAACCTCTGACTCCCCATCCCTGGGTGCTGGAGCCATTTTGGGACTCAGCCCATCTGAGTTTCCAGATGATATAATAAATGTATAATTCTTTACCACATTCAGCCTCATGCATTCCTCCTTCGGTGACCCTAACACTGTCTACTCAGGTTCTCTTTCATTTCTCTCAGCAGTGTTTTGTAATTTTCAATGTCTAGATCTTGTCCATCTTTTTTCCGTTTCCTTATAAATGTTTTACACTTTTTGATACTATTGAAAATGGTATTTTTAAATTTTAAATTTTCATTCTTCATTGCAAGTATACAGAAATCCCGTCAATGTTATGTTACTCTTGTTTCTTGAATCTTTACTAAAGTCATTTTTTTCAGCTCTAGTAGCTTTTGGTTCTACAGGATTTTCTACAGAAACTCTCATGTTATCTGCAAATAAGGACAGCTATACCACCCCGTTTCCAAGCCGGGTCTCTTTTCTTTCTAGTTCTCGCCATTTTGTGCTGGATAGAATCATAAGTATGCAATAAGACCTTGAGGGTTTCTGATTGTAGGAGAGGAGTATTTGGTTTTCTGCCATTAAGAATGGTGCTAGCTGTAGGTTTTTAGTAGATGCCCCTTCCAGGTTGAGGAACTTCCCATCAATTCTTAATTTGCTGAGAGTTCTTATCAGAAATATTTGTTGGCTATTATTAATTGATTTTTTTGTATCTGTTGAGACCACAGTTTACTTTTATCATCACTTTACAAGTTTGAGTGAAGTGTGGAACACTTACCTCTTTTTATATCCCTTTACCCTCTCTGCTTATAATATAACTAGAGGCCCAGTGCATGAATTCATGCACTGGTGGGGTTCCTTGGCCTGGCCAGCAATTGGGGCCAATCAGGGGAAGCCGGCAGGCCAGGGGGAGGGACTGCAGGAGGTTGGCTGGCCAGCCAGCAGGAGGGACCGTGGGAAGTTGGCCGGCTGGCCCCCCGGATTGGGGCCAATGGGGGGGCCAGACAGCTGTGGAGAGGGACCGCGGGAGGTTGGCCAGCTGCGGGATATTGGCTGTGGGAGCACACTGACCACCAGGGGGCAGTTCCTGTGTTGAGCATCTGCCCCCTGGTGGTCAGTGCATGTCATAGCAACCAGTCAACTGGTTGTTCGGTCGTTTGGTCGTTCAGTTGTTTGGTTGTTCGGTCGCTTAGGCTTTTATATGTATAGATTGTCTTAAATATTTCTTCTACATGCATTTAGAATCCCATTAGACAGTGTTACAGTTTTTGCCTCAACCATCATCATAATGTAGAAAACTCACAAGGAAAAGGAAAGTACCATATTTACCAATATTTTTGCTTATCGTGTTCTTTCTATAGTATGTCAGCTGATGACAAACATTCTTAGTTTTTCTTTTTCTGAAAACGTCTTGATTTTCTTTCAGCATTTAAAAATACTCTGGCCTCAAAAAATAAACAAAATACAATAAAATAAAAATACTGGCCTCTTCAGTTTCTAATGACAATATGCTGTCATTCAAACTCCCCCCAGATAAAGTGTCACTTCTCTCTGTTTTCAATAGATTTTTTTTTTCAGAGGTTTGACTATGCTGTGTCTTGATAGGCATTTCTTTGGGTTTATTCTGTGTGAGGTTTGCTCAGTTTCTTAAATCTGTAAGTTCATGTTTTTTGGGTTTATTTTTATGTATTTTTATTGATTTCAGAGAGGAAGGGAGAGAAATAGATAGATAGAAACATCAAAGAGGAGAGAGAATCATTGAACGGCTGCCTCCTGCATGCCCCACACTGGGGATCGAGCTCCTAACCTTGGCATGTGCCCTGACTGGGAATCAAACTGTTCCCAGTTCCTAGATCGACATTCAACCACTGAGCCACACCAGCCAGACTATGAGTTCATGTTTTTTGCCAAATTTTGGAAGTTCTAAATCATTATTTAAATTCAGTACTTTCTGCCCTCTTTTCCTCTCTTTCCAGAACTCCAATGTCACAGAATTTAGACCTTTATCATAGCCCCCTTCACCCCACAGGGCCCTGAGGCTCTGGGTCTATTTTTCCAGCCCATTTTCTTCTCTGAGTGTCATGTACATTGATGGTTAATATTGTCCTGTCTCTGGTTCGGTGCCTCCCCTCTGTTCTGCTGGTGAGTAACTCCACAGAGGTGGGCTGTTGTTTTGGTTACTGTATTTTCAGTTCTAAATTTTCCATGTGGTTCTTCTTTCTATTCTATCTTTCTTGACTGGGACTTCCTATTTTTTCATTTGTTTTAAGAGTGCTTGTCATTGCTCTTCGGAGCATTTTTATGGTGGTTGCTTTAAAAGGTTTGTCAGGTAATTCTAACATCTGTCTTCTTGGGGTTGGCGTTTATTAACTGGTTGTTTTCACACAGTTCGAGGTCATCCTGGATCTGAGCATGATGAGTAGTTTCCTACTGAAAACTGGACACTTGGGGTATCATGTTAGGAGACCGTGGGCCTTCCATTGATCTGTTTTAGGGTCTCCTCTCACACTGCTCCAGTAGGGACGGCAGGAGTGGTAGGGAGCCGCCTCGTTACTGCCAGGTGGGGTGGAAGTCCAGGTCCCACACAGCCTTTGTTGACACCGAGGTAAGAAGCAAGAAGGTGTCTCCCCAGTTCCAGCTCCCACACGGCCTCCACTAATAAACAGCTCCTCAAATGCAGGGGTCAGAGTGCCTCATGGCTGAGGGGTGGGGTGAGTCCTGACTCCCCCAGGCCGCCTCTGATACCACCAGTGGGGAAGGGGAGGGAGCCGTGTTGCTGCTGGTGGGGTGGAAGCCCAGGCTCCCGATGGCCCACAGCACCGTGGAGGAGCTGTTCCACGGGGCACAGAGGAAAGGCTCAGCTCCCTGCTCAGCGTGCTCAGACACACTCTGGGTGGAGAAGTTGGAAGATGGGGAGGGAGTGAAGCTGGAGGTGGGACACCCAGCCCATGTTCTCTTCATCTTATCACGTTTGCCACCACAGGCCCTCACCGAGCTGCTCACACGCTCACACTGGCTATTTCTGTTTTATCTCCTTTACCTCTCTCCCTGCCCTGCCTCCCAGGGTTAGAGCGAGGCAGAAGTAGAATTCCCAGCAGGTCTGGCTGATCCTAGGCCCTTGCTTTTAGCCATCATGGTTTATCATTTATTCAATTCTGCATAGAGGGGATGAGTGCCCTTTGGGGTATGATTTTGCAGGGGGGGGCGGTTGACTGGCAGGGCTTGAGAGAAGAGCCTCCATGGGTGTCCACGTGGGAGGGAGAGAATGGTGGGCTTGATGGGAAGGAGCTGGGATTTGGGGATTGGCAAACCTGAGTTCAATCCCAGGCCCCACCCTAACCCCACTGATGGCGGGAGTTTGGGAAGTTGTTTAAGCTCCTGCTTCCTCTCCACGTCTGTGCGATGAGGTAGCAATGGTGGCTCCCTGGAAGGTTGTGGATGGGTACACTGAGGTCCTGCGTGCGAAGTGCTCAGGTGGTGCCCAGCTCACAGTAAGTGCCCATGCATCTTTGTCATTGTTCTGAAAATTGGTGGGCACTGCAGACCCAGAACCCTGACGTGAGTAGACACACTGCAGGGTGGCAGGCAGCCCCGTTTGTCCAGAATGGAGAACCTAGCAGAGCCCAGGACCGCCCGGGGGACGTGTGCAGGGACCTGGGCTTCCGCATCAGGGCCTGAGCGGCCTCTGGGTCCCTTCCTTGGAGAGGTCACTCCAGGCCTGTGCTCCGGGAGCAGCAGTGGCTCAGCCAGAGGGAGCAGCGGCTTCCGCGGCCTCTCAGACACCCAGCTGCTGTCTCTGGGAATGTGTTTTTCCACCCAGAGGGAAGTGTGTGTGGGGGGGTGGGGTTGAGAAAGGAGGCAGGACGGTTTCACAAACACTGGCCTGTTAGCTCCCGTGCGCGTGCCGTGGACACCAGGCCAAGGCCAGCGATGTGCGGGCTGTGGGCACTGCACACTCACGGCACCACTGAGATGGATTTTGCAAACTTATTATAAACAGATTACATTCTTATCCTAATGCGGCTGTTGGCCACCTGCCCGTGAATTTTAGCCTTCAGGAGAAAACAATTGCTTGAGCTGGGTGTTCAGTACTTTTACTTTCCATACATGACTTGGGGTTCCTTCCAGTTTCCCTTCACCCCAACACACACTCACACACACACACACTCACACACATACTCTCTCACACACACACACTCACACACACACTCTCTCACACACACACACTCACACACTCTCTCTCACACACTCATACACACTTACACATACTCTCTTACACACATACTCACACACTCACACACACATACACTCTCACATACACACTCACACATACATACACACACTCACACTCACACATACATACACACTCGCCTTCAGTAGTGGGCCCACTGACCCCCTTTCTATGTATGTGTGTTGGGAGTGCAGTACCTACTACCATGTTGGAGGCAGTACTTTGGCTTTTCAGAAAAAGTCCTTTGGGGGCCACCAAACAGTTCACATTCAACAAAGTCACTCTGGCTTCTGCTTACAAACTCTTCCCCTCAGAAAAATACTTTAATAGTCCTTTCCTTCCCTCTCCCAAGTCCCACCAGGCTCCCCTCCCCTCTTGTCTGTGTTTATAGTCCCTTCCTCCCTCCCTCTTCGTGTCTCTCTCTCTCTCTCTCTCTCTCTCTCTCCTCTCTCTCTCTCTCTCTCCTTCTTCCTTTTACAAAGTCCTCCCCATTTGCCCTTACCCAGAAATGCCGTCATCTTTGCTTCCTGCCCACCATGGCCTACGGAATCCTCCTCTGAGCAGGGAGGTGGGCACAGAATGAGTGCTCAGGCCAGGCCCTCAGGCCCCAGCACCAAAGGCGGAGGAGACAGCTCTGTTCCCCACCCACTGACAGAGCGGCCACATCGCCATCTCCCATCTAGCAGCCAGGCAGTGTCTCTGCCCCAAGAGTCAGCCCGGCAGCCACTCCAGGGCGCTGGCTGCTTTGATCTCACAGGGCAGGGCCATTTCCTCTCGTCTTTCCTTGGTAAACAGTCCACTAGGCAGCACATTGTGGAAGGGGATTCTAGTCAGACCACAGGATGCTAAGAGTGAGTTCTCTGGATGCAGGCACTGAAGACTCCCTGGCCCACCTGGAAGGGTCTGGGCTCCGCTAGACCTCCCGTAGGTCCCACCAGAGGCTGGCTGTCAGGGGGTTCCAGCAGCAGGTGGCCCTGGCCCATTGAATGTGGCCACAGACTGGCTGCTCTACCAGTACAAACGGCCTGGCAGAGACTGTAGATGGTTCAACAAGTGCTGAGTGAGAGGCCTTGAGGGACTCCTCTGTGGAAGAGCTTACCTGTGGGTGAGCGAGTGTGTGTGAGCATGCACGCTGTGGTTATGCATGTGTGAGGATGTGTGCTGTGTGAATGCATGCACACATGCTGTACTGATTGTGCATGTGTGAGTGTGCACAGGTGCTGTGAGTGTGTATGTATGAGTGTGTGCACATGTGTGAATGCATGCACACATGCTGTGGTTGTGCATGTGTGTGTGCACATGTGCAATAGTTGTGAATATACACATGTGTGAATATGCACATGTGTGCACCATGTAGAGATGGACACCAGGCACGTACAGCTTTCCCCCTCCCCCAGCAGCTGCACACATCTGCTCTTCACATCCACAAGCAGACGGATGGCTCTGAGTGCCAAGATGACTATATTTGCTTACATTAAGGGTAGCAGGCTGTGCCATGGTTTATTTAACGGGGTGCAGAGCGTTAGATATTAGTGTTGCATCCTATCTTTGGCAAATACAAGTGATGCCTATGTTTCACTGCTCACACTTGTGTGAGACTAGCTGTGGACAAATTCTCAGAGGCAAAGTGCCCAAGTAAAGAGATAAAATGTGTTTGTGGTTTTAATAGATGTTGACAAATTGCCCTCCATCAAAACTGTGCTATTCTACCAACACCCAGGATGAATAAAAGCACCTGGTTCAGACATTTTTTCGAACCTGCCACGTGGTCACAATGGGGCTGTCTGAAAGATGAACAATGGGTCTTGGTGTAAATGTAATCGCCTTTCTTTTTTCATGAATGGTGTTGGGCATTTCCGCAGATGCTCAGGGGCCCCTGGTAACCCGTTCCCAGGTCTGCCCGTTCCCATACTGTCCCATTTTTCTATTGATTTCTAGGCGGCTTCATATATTAGGGATGTTTGCACTTTGTGATCTTGATGAACATAGTTTCTCTCAGTTTGACATTTGCATTTTGAGTTTGTTCATGGTCGGTGTGGTGTATAGAGAAAACTCGATTGTTAGGTAGTCATTTTCAATAATTGTTTTTCCCTTTTGGTTTTGTGGTTTGTGTATTTGCTAGTAAAGGCATTCCTCCTCTGAAGTGAAAAAATAATGATCATTTTCTGTTAGAACTTTCATAGTCTTATTTGTACATTTAAATGTCTGAGCTATGCAGATCTTGTTCAGATATATAACTGCAGTGTAGGTTCACACGGTGTTTTCCTAGATGTTGCCCTGCCTATTGTCCCAACACTATTTCCTGAGTGACCCTCTCTCCCCACTGATGTGAAATGCCACCTTGATCCCCTCCCCGAGGCCTGGTTGGCACATGGCCTTCTCTGGGGTTTCCACTCGGAGGAGCAGAAGTGCTTTTACTGGTAAATAAGCCACACAATATGCACAGCTCAGCTCAGACCAGAACGCATCCTCAAAGGCTTCATTTTATCTATGGTTTTAAATGTAGAAAAAGTGCTCCTTACTTTAAAAATATACCCCTCCTGTTAGCTTCCCATTCCATCCCATTGTCAGCCTCCCACCCTCACCCGCCCCTGCTGCAGGCCCAGTGGTTTGAGGGCGAGCAGGAAGAAGTGCAACATTTGGGCCGTGAGGGGAAGAAGCTGAGCCGGAGTAGCTCAGAAAGACATTTCCTGGTCAACACCTGGACTGGCCAAATCCATGACACTGACAGGGCTGTGTCACAGTCACCCACCCCCTGCTCTGCCTCCGGGTCTCCTTCAGTGCCCCAGGGGCTCCGCTACAGGCGGCCCTTCCTGTGGGGTTCCCATGCCAGCAGCTCAGCTCCCAGCCTGTCCCCTCAGGGCCCCAGGTAGCGGACGGCCACAGTATTTCCCTCACGGGCACACTGGCTGTCGCTATCCTCCTCGATGACAAATCAGCTCCCACTTGCAAACCCACCCTCCACGCAGATCTGACCTGTGCTGCTGGGCTACCTTCTCTTCTGAACCAGCTTTCACAGAGCTGTCCCCTGAGGAGGCATTTAAACTCAGCAGCTTCTGAGTCCATTTGTCTCTGCTCCAGGTGGCACAGAGAGCAGGGGGAAGGGCTCAGAGAGAAACCGGGGTTCCTTTTCCTGTGTGAGGTGTTAACCCCCTTCCAAACCCTGAGCCTGTTGATGGTCACACTGGCTCCTCCACTTTGTCCCAGAATTAATCATTTTATAGGTTTTCATCTGAGAGAGAGAGAGAGAGAGAGAGAAAGAGAAAGAAAGAAAGTTATCAAATCCAGATCCCATGCAGAGCCAGAGACCTCTCCGTGGAACCCCCAGAAGAGGAGGGTCCATGCCTGTCACTGGGGCCAAGATGCCCACCAGCAGCTGGGAGGGTCTCCCCCAAGGGCCTGAGTGTGGCCCCAAGTTCCTTTGGACATAAGAGTCCTAGTCTTCTTCCCTATAAGGTGTGTCACTGAGCGACAGGCGACGTGCTGTTCCAGAGGACAAAGATCGGGGCACGCCCTGATGTGACATCCATCGAATGTGTGCAGACAGATGCCACAGCCCCCACAAGCCTTATCTCTTCCAGGACACACATCGTCACCTTCTCCAACTGTGGCATGTAATCCGAGGTTCCCAGCACCAGAGCGTGCCGGGCCGGTCACACGCTCAGGACACCATACAGGGCATTGTCTCCATTTCACTTGGTTAAGTCTCAGTATCATCTTTTGCATGTGTTTTGTCCTAATGGCTTTTTTTTTTAAATCATCTCATCGCCTAGAGATAACCACTAGGAAGAAAAAAACAAAATGTTCACCTTTTTTTCTGTGTAAGTGTGTATTTCCCTTTACTATTGGGATCATGATCTCTACAGTGGTTTTCATTAGAAAGTAATCTTCTACACGTGCTTAATGTCTGTGTGATATTTCATCTTATAAATGTATCATGATTTATTATCAGGTGGACGTGAGGTCACCCTTTGTGGCCACATTGGTTTGTTCCTAGGTGTCTTCTCTCTTTGTCCCTCACTGGGCTTAGTCACCATTAGACAAACAGAATTGGGGCTTCCCCCATCACTTCTCTCACTCAGGATCTGTGTGCCCTTGGGCCCCAGTCCTTCGGGTGAACATCAGGAGATGGTGCCCAATCTATCTGGCCTCAGTTTCTTCTTGTCAAACTGAGCCTGGTAGCAGCATTTATTTCCTGGAGTTGTTATCAAGGAAATAGTGTGTAGTTATTATTGATATCAGTATTATTATCTACCTATTATTGGAATCGTTTCTGGTTACAAGTGATAGAAACTCAACTCCAACTGGCTTAAACACAAAAAGAGAATCTATTGGCTCAGAGAATTTTCCCCAAGGACTGGCCGCCAAGCAAAAGGCTCAGAACTCTGTCAAGGTCGCCGGGACTCAGGTCTCCCCTGGCTCCACTGCTGCTCTGCGTGAAAGGAAGATGGTGGTGGCAGCACCCAGCTGTGCCCTCAGCCCCCAGCCGGGCAGAACCGTAGTGAGGAGGCCGGCCTCAGCATGGACTTGGCTCCTATGGCCTCAGCATGGACTTGGCTCCTATCTCTGGGAACTGGCGCCGGGCCCAGATGAGGGGGAGCCCCACTCTGAACTTGGGAGATTTTCTTTCCTCAAGGGAAGAGCTTTCGAGCCTTCCTGGCCGTGATGACATCGCTGACACTCCTGAGCATGACCTCCACTCTGCAGCAGACCCATAAATGCAACTCTTAGCAGTAAGACAGACTTACCGCCCCCCCCCCCCACCCCCACCACTTCCCCCCACCACCACCACTACCAGCGCCCAGTGTGGATCTGACATTCCTAGCCGTGACTCTTGTCTGACATGGCTAGGCACCTTCCTGTGCTGAGGGCGGGTAGGTAACTGTCGGCATTTACCCTTGACCCTCCCAGCCTCCTAGAGGAGCTTCCACACCTGGTGACAGACCTTGCAGCACCCTTCCACTCTGCCCAGCAGGCCTGCGGGATTGAATTGGATGCTTGCTTCTATTTCTGCGAGATGGACACTTGCCCTGTCCTAGTACAGGTCTGGTCACTCACTGTGGTTGTGGGGTGACACTTGGGTGCTGGGAACTCTATTTTTAGTGGCCTAGAATCCACGGCCCCTTCCTTTTTGCAACTCCATGGCCCCTTGTGGCCTGGCTTCCGTCATGGTACAGTCTCCATGGAATGGGAATCCATTCCCTCTGTGCCCCTGCATGGAAATGGAAAGGCGGGCACTCTGTTGTCCACAACACCTTGTCCCCTGCCCAGAGCAGTCCCCAGCTGAGCTGAGCGCAGCAGCCTCAGAAGCAGCGGGGCAGCCCTTTCTTTCCCCACAGAGGCACCTGACAGTCCAAGAACTCCTGTCTGGGGCTGAGCCTGCTTCTCCAGCTCAGAGCCCAGCTCTCCCGTGGGCTCCATGAGCATCTCTGCAGCGTCCAATGCACGCCCTCCCCTTTTGCCTGAGTCAGCAGGAGTCATTTCTTTTGCTGTCCAGAGCTGGCTGATATCCTTGTGCAGTGCTGCAGCTGCCCGGCTTTTATAGATTTACTTGGGCTTTTTGCTTTCTCCCTCTGAAGTTTCCATCGAAACCCTTTCTGGTCACACTGGCAAGCCTCCTGCAGCATGTTCCTCTTGGATTTGGTTAGTACATACTCTTTCTGCCAGGACCCCGCAGTGCTGGGATGGATCCGGGCTGTGGTCCAGGAGACACAACTCTCCACTCTGACACCATCCACACGCCCAGATGTTCCCTCTGTATACTTCCCTCCTCCTTTCTCTTGCAAAGTCACAAATTTCAAGTGAAAGAAGGAATGAAAGCACCACCTGTAACACCATTTCCTCCCCAGAACTTCAAAGCAAAGAGGAATATATTGGACTTAGATGCATCACACCTGGAAGAAAACTTAGAAACCATCATAGGTCTTTGCTCGGTGCCATCTCTGATCGATTGGTTGTGGCTAGCTGGGCTTCCCATCTGGGCGTGAGGAGAGGTGCTGTGAGGGGTTTGCAGTGTCTGCATGGATGTGGTCTGGGAGTCAACAGCAGCGGAGCTGATGACTACACTCCAGTGTTCCACATTTTACAAATGAGGAAACTACGTCACACGCCCATCAGGCTGTCTAAAGCTATTCAGAAAGACAGGGCAGATTTGGGGATAGAATCTAAGTTGTCATGCCTTTCCTACCAATGGCAGTCACTTCCCCTTCAGGGTGGAGTTCATCAAAGGCCACCTGCTGATGGCAGGCATGCCTCCATCCCCGGTGCTGATTCGTGCTCACCCACCTGTGTACATGGCAGCAGGGCCTGAAGAGGAGCCGACTGGTGCCTGGGGACCAGGGTAACACTCCTGGGGGACTTTCAAAATCGTGCTGATGCCTCGAGGCAAGAGGTGGTGTGGAGCCCAGGACCTAGGCATCCTGGGTAGTCAGGCGTCCTGGCCTGGAGGGCACCCTGGGATCTCCCCTGGGCTTCACACTTTTTATTAGATTGCGGTTGGAAAACTTCAGAAACTGCTTTCCCACGTGGAATCCAAGTGGGGAGATGACAAAGAGTTGGGGGAACCTCCCCCAAATGCTAAACTCATCACACTGAAGAAGGAAGTCGGGTCCAAATCCAGACCTGGCGTGACTCCTGAGAGCCCGCTGTGGGAAGCTGGGGACCGAATATCTTCATCCTGCCCGCAAAAGCCAGCTCCTTCTTCCAAAATCCATCCTGGTGGACTGTCAAGGTCGGAGCCCTCAGAAAAGCTGCTCACCTCACGGATGGCGAGAACCCAGCCAAAGCAGCTCCAGGGACTGGGTGGCTGCCAGCGAACACTCACTCGGCAAGGCCAGTGCGGGTCCCCCCTCAGGAACAGACCACTGCTGCTTTGGGGGAGGGAGTGCCTGTGGATTGAGACCTATTTTCAAGAGCGTCCTCCGTGGCCATAGCAGGGGACAGCAGCCTGTTTTATTAAAAGCCAGTTGCTGGCAGGGAAAGCTGTCTGCCTGCTGCGTGGGCAGGGGCCCAACAGTGCTGCGGGCAATTCCAAGCCAGCACTTCGAGCTGACATCAAACCGGGAAAGAACACGGCTGCTTTTTAGCTGATGAAGCAGTACTTTTCTTTCTTTCTTTTTTAACAGTTCTCTCGCCTGGTTCCACTGGACATTTTGTGTGCGCGGGCATGCGTGTGAAATTCTCTACCTGACGCCTCTGCAGTTAACAACCCTCCCCTCTGACCCCCCTTCACCCCCTCCCCCACTCCGGCCTCATTGGCCTTCCCAACCCTCAGGCCTCAGCCCCGTTTCCCCCACCCCCCACCCTGCTCCAAACTAGGGAGGAGAGGGAGCCCAGACAGTGGCCTGAGGTTATTTAGTGGGTGGGGGCGGGGAGGAAAGAGAAATGCTTTGTTTATCTTCTGGGTCTGGAAACTACAAAATTCATCTGTTTCCACGGAAGCCTTCATTTGTAGGTTTCCAAAAATAAAAAATAAAAGGAGGCTCACTTCAAAGAAACTAGGGAAAAGCTGTTGTCTTTGTGAGTCCATGGGTTTAGTATTTTTTTTTTTCACAGGTTTGTTGAAGGTAGGCAAAGGCTGTAACTTTTTTCCTCCTCTGTTGTCTTATCAGTGAAGAGGACAAATATTTTAAGAGACTGATAGAATTTGTTCTCAGAATATGTTCTCAGCTCTGCTCATTTCACACAAGTCTATGGGAGATTGAAGTTTTGTGTAAACGTTTATAATTGCATTTTCTGCTGAGGTTTTAGCTGACTTTGGGCGTCTTCCATTTATGTTGTAAATTAAAATCACTCAAATTGTCCCATTTTCAGAAATTAAAAAAAAAATTAAGTGTACTTCAACACAGAATTTTAAAATAATTTTAAAAGCAGTTTTAATAGGCTGGTTGGTTGTCTGTACATGATTTCTCTGGGTCTTTTGAAAATTTGGAGTGAACAGTGCCCATATCAACTATAACATGTTAATTTATTGGCTGCTTTCTAACCTTGAACTCAGACAATAAACTCTTCATAGACTTCCAGAAGATGGTATATGTTTGGAAAAAAAAAACTTTTTAAATAGAATCCGTGTAAATAAAGAGACTTCAGAAAAAATATATACTTGAACATGTTACTTCACATGTGAACATTCAATTTCATCATCAGGATATAAATATTCCATTTTAATAGTACCTGTAATTTACCACATTATGTGAATCGCTGTACTCTTCTACGCCTAAAATCATGTAAATGAAAAGTTTTTGCTATGTACATTAATATTTCATACATTCATTTTATAGGAGTTTTCAAAATCTTGGGAAAAGGTAATATATGGCACCGAAAAAAGAGTGACTTAAATCCAATCTACTTTTTCCTAAACGACATCTTTAAGGTAAAAGATGTTCAAGCCATTGGGTGTTTTTTTTTCTCTCCACTCTCTGGTTCTTAAGAGAAACCAGAGGATATCTTTATGGGGAGGGAAAGGCTATAGGAGGCAGTATTATTTTTAAGGAGGCTCAGGGTTCTATCAGTTGGCACAGTGTTCTGCCTCTTGTATCTTTGCTGGTAAATTTAAAACACTAGTTGCAAGTTTTAACTTTCCGGCATGTCACCGGGCCACAAAAAGCCCATCCTGTATTGCTGGGCAAAGGCCCAAGACGAGAAACAAGTAAAACAGAGAGAGGGGAGGTCTTGAGTGCAGCTACACATCTGCAAACGAGGAAGCTCCAGAACGCCCATGGTAGGTCCTCTACTTCTAGGTAAATGCAGTCCTAGTTTTTAGTTCCAAAGGAAAACCTCGTCATTCCAGACCCTGGGTGAGGGATGGGAAGAGCTCAAAGAAACCAGTATTTACGTTGCTAATTAACTTTTGCTGCAAGAAAGAAGTGATAACCTGCTTGTGTTTTCAGAAGGAATCCAATATCCTCTTAATGAAACACAGACCGGGCGCAGAGAATTGTGACTACAGTCTTAATCATTGTGACTACGGTTGATTTCTTCCAAGAAAGCAGAGGGTGGGGTTTTGATCATTGGAAGCACCAATGATAGTATTTTCTTCTGCTTTCTGGAAAATCAACCAGGAAAGAAGCTGTTAGCATAGGTAGCTAGATATTAATGAAGAAAGGGAGAAAGAGAATCAGACACCATTAAGCATAATAAACTAGGGAGCTGAATGGACAATAAGCCTGCTTCACTAAGAGGCTACAACTTCACACACTCCCCAGGGGGCCGCTGCAGGGGGGTCCCCAGGGGTCGTGCCAAGAGAGGAATAAAACCATAAAGGGGAAATTCCTCTGCTGGGCGCATGCCCCGTAGAAGCCAAGATGGTTCAGGGGGAGGTGCTTCCACTCAGGCATGTGGAGCAGGAGCCAAGACGACAACCATAAAGGCCCGTCCGTCCCGTCCGTCTGGCCTGGGGAAAGGATCAGATTGCATTAGGACAGTGATGGCGAACCTTTTGAGCTCGGCGTGTCAGCATTTTGAAAAACCCTAACTTAACTCTGGTGCCGTGTCACATATAGAAATTTTTTGATATTTGCAACCATAGTAAAACAAACACTTATATTTTTGATATTTATTTTATATATTTAAATGCCATTTAACAAAGAAAAATCACCCAAAAAAAATGAGTTCGCGTGTCATAGGTTCGCCATCACTGCATTAGGGACACAGAACCCCAGAAGATCTGGGGAAAGGGTTGGTTAGGGCAGTGGTTCTCAACCTTCTGGTCCTTTAAATACAGTTCCTCATGTTGTGACCCAACCATAAAATTATTGTCGTTGCTACTTCATAACTTTAATGTTGCCATTGTTATGAATTGTAATGTAAATATCTGATATGCAGGATGGTCTTAGGCGACCCCTGTGAAAGGGTCGTTCGACCGCCAAAGGGGTCGCGACCCACAGGTTGAGAACCGCTGGATTAGGGGGAGGAACCAGAGCCAGCCTTGGAAGAATTAGGAAGTTGGTTGGTTATAAAAAGTACCTGGTCCTTCCCAGGTCCGAGATAATGTAATCAGCCTAACAAAGGCGAGCTCTCCGTCTTTCTCATGCTTTCCTCCTCGGTAACACCCCCTCACCCTGTTCTTTTGCGTGTTCTCTCCAGAGCAGCCGTGCAGCCCTAGCAGCCCAGCGGACTCCAAGTGCAGGCTCCAAGCACACGCCTGGGAACAGCACCCAGCGCCCGCCAAAGTGCAGTGCATCTAAGCTAGCGGATGTTGGTAGAGGCTGAGCTGGACGAAGCTTTGATGGGGACTGAACAAATGGCACCGAATGGTAGGTAGACCCTGGCCTTTGCTCTCGGCTTGATGGAGACAAGGCTTTTTCCACAGGCGGACAGACAGAGATGAGACAGTGGGAGCCTGGGGGCAGCCTTCCATTCAACCCCAACAAATCTTACCACTAAGCCTCATCCTCCTGTCCGTGGGTCCCTGGAGTGCTTTCTTTGCGACTCTGTGAAAAGGCCCCATTTCCACTGGCAGCAAAACTATGTCTGAAACATTTAAAAAGTACTTGGTCCTGGCCTCGGGTTCTGGAACTAGGTGCTGCACACTCACCTTTCCCTATTCCATTTCTGTAGATACAACTCAGTACCCTGGGAACTATCCAACAGACAATGATAAAAGAACTCTGACAGCTGGGGAAAAGAAGGGAGACTGGCATGAAACCTCAAACTTGAGAAACAACAATTTGTTGAGTTTTCAGAGTTTTTTTGAATCTCCCACGTACCTGACCGAGGCTCAGGAGATGATTGCAACCTGGGAGCACCAAAAGGCACAGACAAACAAAACAAAACAACTCAAGAATATCCAGCTCCCTCTGCCAAAGTCTGGGGCAGGGGAAACCCAACAGAGACTGAAGTTCCAGTCCCCACTTTACAACCCAGAGAATCCACCCCACTGACAGCAGCAAAGCCAGGGGCAGTTCTGGCTCCTGGTCCAAACTGACATACCAGTGGCCCATCTGATGCACCCATAGCCACAGCAGCAGTGAAGCCCTGTGTCTCCTTGGTCTCTACCCAGTGGCATAAGGAGACCCAGGCCCACCAGTTTCTTTCCCACTCCCAAAGGTTGCCTAGCAACAGGCTCTCCAAATACAATAATTATTAACAAAACAATACAAAGTGATATACTGAAAAACAATTAAATCAAAATGGAACTCTAAAAAACGTTCAAGTCACCCACAGGAAATCAATAAAAAATAAACAGAAGAATAACGAACAGAAAACAATTAATAAAATGTCAGACTTAGCCCTAATAAATCCATAATCACCTTAAGAGTAAATGGTCTAAATACACCAAATAAAAGGTAGAGATTGGCGGAGTGGTTTAAAAACATGATCCCAGCCTGGCTGGCATGGCTCAGTGGTTGAGCGTCAACCTATGAACCAGGAGGCCACGGTTAGATTCCCTGTCAGGGCACATGCCCGGTGTGGGCTCCATCCCCAGTGTGGGGCATGCAGGAGGCAGCCCACCAATGATTCTTTCTCATCATTGATGTTTCTATCTCTCTCTCCCTTTCCTCTCTGAAATCAATAAAAATATATTTTTACAAACATAAATAAGTAAATAAATAAATAAAAGCATGACCCCAAACTCACTTCAAATTCAATGACACAAGTAGACTAAAAGCAAAAGAATAAAAAAGAAACATGAGTGGCTATGCAAATATCAGACAATATAGAATTCGGAACAAGAACGTTACTATGGGCAAAGAGGGGAATTACATAATGACAAAAAGGATTAATCCATTAAAAAGAGCTATCCTATGAACAAAGCAACATTTCACAACATATGAAGCAAAAACTAAGCAGAAAAAGAAATTAGATAAATCCACTACTGTAATTGGGAGCTTAAATTCTCACGCTCACTGACTAGGACTTCTAGGACTACTAAAGAGAAATAGAGAAGAGCTCAACACCACAACTGAAAAGATCTAATTGACATTTACAGAACGCTCTGTCTGACAACAGCAGGATCTGCATTCTTTTAGAGGGCCCTTGGGACATCCTCCAAGATAGACCCTATCCTTGGTCACAAAACAAACCTTAACAAATCTGAGAGAACTGACGTCATGGAGAGTATGCTGTCTGACCATAATGGAATACAATTAGAATCAAAACAAAAGATCAACAGGACAATCTCCAAATACATGAAAACTGAACAATCCTATATAATAAAAGGCTAATATGCAAATTGTCTCCTCGACTGGGAGTTCAACCTGGAGTTCGACCTGGAGTTCAACCAGGAGTTTGATCAGGGGGTGGGGCTGGCTGGCCAACCACCCAAGGCCCCTCCCCCTGGCCAGCCTGGCCCAATTGGCCCAGATCGGGGCAGACCAGCCAGACCCCACCCATGCATGAATTTGTGCACTGGGCCTCTAGTAAACTTATAAATAACTCATGGATCAAATAGGCAATCACAAAAACAAATTTTAAAATACACAGAACTTACAAAAATGAAAATGAATGTATTAAAATGTGTGAGATGCAGCTAAAGCAATGCTGAAAGAGAAATTTATGGCACTAATGCTTACATTAGAAAAGAGGAAATATCTCAAATAAAAAGAAAAGCAAAATAAACTAAAAGCAAACAGAAGAAATGAAATAATAAAGAATAGAAATCAATAAAATTGGAAGCTGGGAAACAATAGAAAAAATAATAGAAACAGAAGCATCATTAATAACATCTAGCAATATTAGTAAAGATAAAAAGAGAGAAGACACAAATCACCAATATCAGAAATAAAACAGGAGATACACATTGAAAAAAATAAGAAAATCCTACAAACAGCCCTTCCCAGTAGCTCAATTGGTCAGAGAGTTGTCCCAATGCCCCAAGGTTGGGGGTTCAATTCCCAATGAGGGTACATACAAGAAGAAATCAATGAATAAATAAATAAGTGGAAAAATAAATCAATGTCACTCTCTCTTTCTCTCTTTTTATGAGGCCATCATTACTCTGGTACCAAAACCAACCAAAGACAGTACAAAAAGAAATAAAAAGCTACAGACCAGTATGGCTCATGAACCTAGATGCAGAACTCATCAACCAAATTTAACTAATCAAATCAAACAATGTATAAAAAAAAAAGACAGCACAACCCAGCATAATGTATGCCAAGTAGTCAAGACTGATTTAATATTTGAACATCAATCAATATAATCTACCATGTCTACAGTAAAGAAAAAGTATCCTATGATCATATCAGTTGATGCAGAAAATAATTTGACAAAATTAAACACCCATTAATGATGAGGAAAAAAAATACTCTCAGGACACTAGGAATACAGGGGACATTCCTCAGCCTCATAAAGACCATCTGCTAAACCCTGCATCAAGCATTATATTTAATGGTGGAAGACAATGCCATTAGCTCCAAGTTCTGGAACAAGAAAGGATGTCTACTCTCACCACTCTTAGTCAACACAGTCCTGGAAGTTCTAGCCACTTTACTAAGGCAGGGGAAATAAATGAAAACCATACAGGTTGGAAACAAAGAAACAAGAGTACCTTTCTAAAATATATTTTATTGATTTTTTACAGAGAGGAAGGGAGAGGGATAGAGAGTTAGAAACATCGATGAGAGAGAAACATCGATCAGCCGCCTCCTGCACACCCACCACTGGAGATGTGCCTGCAACCAAGGTACATGCCCTTGACCGGAATAGAACCTGGGACCTTTCAGTCCGCAGGCCGACGCTCTATCCACTGAGCCAAACTGGTTAGGGCAAGAGTACCTTTCATTGCAGACAACATGCTTGTTTACATAGACATTCTCAAAGAATCTATGAAAAACACATCTTACTTCCATGGCTGCACTTGCACTGACAGGCAAGTACGTGCAGTTTTCTTAGGGGGTTGCTTCAATCAATAGCAGCACAGGGGCTGAGGGTGCAGCTTAGGCGTGGTAGACCAGGTGGACACCCCAACTCCACCATTCCCATCTGTGTGCCCCCGGGGACCCTCCCTGATCTTTCTGAAATTTGGTCTCCTCATCTGAAATGGAGTCAATGACATAACCCAGAGTCTGTAGTTGTTGTGTTAAATGACAAGTACTGTACTGTTGCGGGTCCTTGTTGCTGCTGTCTTACATGATAATGTGCTATCTGCTGCGCTGCCCCCAGGTACCACCTCTGGAGCCAAGAGACCAGAATTCTCCTGTGACTTCTCCTGGGACTTATCAACTCATCAAACATTCTGAGCCTCACTGCTTTCATTTATAAGGTGGGGACAGTAACCCTCTCTCATAAGATTCTTGTTAAGACCATATGAAACAACACATAAAAGTGCTTGGAGCACTCTGCTGATGCTGATAATAATAATAATAATAATAACAATAATAATAACAACAACAACAACAACAACTACTACTACAATTTATTGAGCACCTCCCACTGCCAGGACCCTGGCTTCATTTTTACCTACAACCGTTTGCTTAATTCTTATAGCCATGAGCTGTTCGTCTCATTTATGTTGATTGGGAAATAAGGTCCCAAAAATAATTTGTCCAAAGACACAGCTTGTAAGCAAAAGACTAGATTTGGACTCCAGGATCTGGCTGTGTTCTCGTGCTTTCCAGAGAAAGAAAGTTAGCAAGGGCAGGACTGGGTTGGCACAGCATACTTCCACTGGTAAAGTGGGTATAATCTGGTGTGACAGGCAGTAGGGCAGCCAGAAATCACCCTTGGCAGTGCCAACTGGCTCCAAATTAGCAAGCTGTCTGAGAAATCAGGTTCCCTCTGCTAGGACACCAGGTGGATGCTAATCAGACAATCATCCTTCCATTTCCTCGAAGGATCAGAGATTAGGCGAGGCCACCATGTGCACAGGTCTAAAATAACTCGTCACTTCTATAAGGGCTCTGTCTGGACTGAAGTCATTCTTTCACGTGCAGAAAAATAAAGCTCATGGACTTAAAATAGGAGCAGGGTCAGAGGGCCAGCTGGGCTCATGGGTGCCAAGGTTCTCAGCTGGTGTTTCCTCGTAGTTCCTGCTTTGGAGAGCAGGTCTCTGCCTCTGTTTTGAGCGGAGAGCGGGTGAAATGTGTGTCTGAAAAGCCCTTTTCCTTTGCTTCCTCTCTTCTCCATGTGTTCCTTTCATCCATAATCTGCATTCATCTTCACTGGCTGTTCATGTATTGTTCCGAAATATGCTAGTTACAGAAATGGAAACCGGCAATGCTGCCTCTTTCTCCCTACGTCTGTACAATGGATCCATAAAGTTTTCTTGGAATATCCCTGCGCAGAGTGTAATGAGGAAGCCATCTGGGCAATTCCCGTGATCCCGTGGGAGGAAATGGGCTGTCCCCATGTTGGTTACTTCTATGAAAAGCTGTCTCCTTTGTGAAGGAGGGTGAACTAGGGTCTAAGATCTTACCAATTCTAAGAGTCTCTGATTTATTGCCTTTTTATAGCCTGGTTATATTTAGGTCAATGAATTGTATTGGAGATGAACTCATCACTGATTTACTCAATGAATTATTTCACGAAAAAGTTATTGAAATGAGTTCTGATCCAGACAAGATCGCATAAACGTGTTTCTCCCATCTCCCCTCCTGGCTAGATAATCCAAAGGAAAACTCTGAAAGAGGAGAAGAGAAAGGAGAACCAGTTAGGGACCCTAGAACTGGAGGAACAGCATAGCCGCGGGGTGTCATCTACCCCACTCTAACAGGAGAAGGTGATGAAGCCTGGCATTTCCTGCCTCCCAGTATAGCACCTGAGGACGCCAAAGCAGAGTCCTTCGTTGCCCCTTCCTGGTGGGCTTGGGATTCTCCTCCCTCACTGACAGACACCTGGAGTGACTGGGTGGCATCAACAAAGGGGCTTACGTCACAACCACAGCCCAGCCTGGGAAGAAGCACTCTTGGTCTCCATAGACCTGAGATTCCCTTCTCCGACCCAGAGGCACCGGGAGGACCACTGAGGAATCTCTTTCAGCCCCTGAGACAGCAGCAGGAAGGACCAGGAGAGCCCCAGGGGACGAATGGTATGACAAAGGATCTGAAGTTAAATTGTCATTGGGCCCACAGCCTACTACACTAGGCCAGGACCTGCTTGCTAAAGCTAAATAGGCTGATAGCCTGCTTAAGAAATAAAAATAAGGGGGGAAGAGATCAACCAATGAACTCATATGCATATATGCATAACCCATAGAAACAGACAACAGGGTGGTGAAGGCCTGGGGGTGGGAGGAGCATGGGAGAGGGCAATGGGGAAAAAGGGGACATATGTAAGACTTTCAACAATAAAGATTTAAAAAAAGAAAGAAAGAAAAATAAAAATTGAAATAGGACCAGAGTCTCCTAACATAAAAGGCAAGGTGATGTCCAGATACAATTGAAAAAATACGCCCTAACCGATTGGGCTCAGTGGATAGAGCATCGGCCTGTAGAATGAAGGGTCCTGGGTTCGATTCTGGCCAAGGGTATGTACCTTGGTTGTGGGCATATCCCCATTATGGGGTGTGCAAGAGGCAGCTGATTGATGTTTTTCTCTTATTGATGTTTCTAACTCTCTATCCCTCTCCCTTCCTCTCTGTAAAAAAATCAATAAAATATATTTTAAAAAATAAAAACAATCAGCCCTAGTTGGTGTGGCTCAGTGGTTGCCACGTCGTCTGGTGCACCGAAGGGTCACAGGTTTGAATCCCGGTCAAAGGCATGTACCAGGGTTGCAGGTGGATCCCCAGCCCCGGTCAAGGTGCTTGCAGGAGGCAACCAATCCATGTGTCTCTCTCTCTTCCTGCTCTCTTCCATTCTCTCTAAATATCAATGGAAAAAATATCATCAGGTGAGGATTAACAAAACCCAAAAAAAGTATACATTATACCAAGAACCAGGAAAATAACTTAAATGTGAAAAAAAACCAGCTGACACTAACCCAAGATATGGAAGTATTTGAAAAAGACTTTAAAGCAGCCATCACAAAAATGGATCAGAAAGCAACTCAAATTCTCCTGAAACAAATGAAAATGTAGAAAAATCTCAGGAAAGAAAAAGTTATAAGAAAAAAAATCAAGTGGAAATTATAAAACTGAAAAATACAATAACAGAAAACAACCTTACTGGATGAGCTCAATAGTACAATGGATATGACCAAAGATAGAATCAATGAAATTAAGGAAAGAACAATAGAAACCACGGATTCTGAATAACAGAGAAAAAATAGACTGAAAAAATTCCCTACTGTGAATGAGGACTTTGAATAACAAATTAGTGGCATTAACCACACTGGAGAAGGGTTGTTAATCAACTTAAGAGAACTTATAGTTTTAAATAGAGAGAAATAATTGAAAAAATTTTAAATGACACCATGAATAACAGCATAAAAATGCAGGAAATAAAAGGGGCGGAGAAGATTGTCAGCATAGTGAAAAGACTCTATGATACTATATTGGTGGATACATGTCGTTATACATTGTCCAAACCCATAGAATGGACACACCAAGAGTGAACCCTAATGTAACCATGGACTTTGGGTGATAGGACGTGTCAGTGTAGGTTCATAGGTTGTAACCAATGCATCTCTTTGGTGGTGGATGATGATCACAGAGAAGGCTGTGCATGTGTGGGGGCAGGGAGGATAAGGGAAATCTCTGTTCCTTCCTCTCAACTTTGCTGTAAACCTATATCTGCTCTAAAAAGTCTATAAAAAATACAGAGAAATAAATCCAATGAAATTTAATTGAAAACTGTGATAGTGTTGAGAGAAAATCTCTCCAAATAGATCTATAGAACCAATGCAATTTTAATACAAATTACAGTAGAATTTTACTTTATTTTTAAAATAAACTGTATTTTATAATTTATTTGGAAAATTTAAGGACCAAATCAATCTTGAGTAAGAACATTTGTCAAGACTAATTCTGAAGCTTTAGCGAACAAGGCAGTGTGAGATTTGCATAAGCCAGACAAAGTGACCAATGGAACAGAAGAGAGAGGCTAGGTCTGTGGTGAAGACACTGCCGTGCAGTGAGGCTAAGGATGCATGTTTTTTTCCTAAACTCTGCTGAGTCAATTGGACATTCACATTTAAAAACAAATCCTGGCGCTACCTCATGCCAGACACAAAAATCAAATCGGGTAGATAGGGGATGTACATGTGAAAGCTAAATTAACAAAACTTCCCAATGATAGCATAAGAGAATGACTGCATGATCTTGGACATGAAAAAAATGTTCTCAACTCCAGTACAAAAAGCACTAAGCCCACAGGAAAAGATCGATAAATAGGACTTCATTAAAACTAAAAACTTCTGTTCATCAAAAGACACCATTAAGAGAGTGGGAAGGTAAGCTACAGTTGGAGAAGATACTTGTAAATCATAAGTCTGATAAAAGACTCAACTCTAGAATGTTTAAACTTTTTTACATAAGTCATTAATAACCCAATAGAAGAAAATGAGCAAAAGTCTTGACCAAGCACTTCACAACAGAGGTGAGACAGTTTACCAGTAAATGTGAGCAGGGGTGCAAAGTAAAGTCACAAGGAGACAGGACTCCACACCCACCCAGCGGCCAACAGTGAACAGACTAATCATCCCAAGTGCTGGAGAGGAGGTGGGCCACTGCCACAGCCATCCACCCACCGGCAGCCTGTAAATTGGTACAAGCACTTTGGAGAATTTTTTGGCAGGACTTCCTACAGCTGAGCATTGCATATCATGACTCAGTAATTCCACACCCAAATGAAACACATCCATACGTGCACTGGAGACCTGTATACAACTGCTTGTAGCTGCCTACAGTAACCAAAGACCGGAACAAGCCACATTTCCAGCAACAGTGGGATGAATACATATGTTGTGGTGTACTTAGCAGTGACATTGAACAGTAACACAACACACAGCAACACAACTGAAATCTTCATCGTCAGTGAAGGAAACCAGACAACCAAGAAGAACACTGGACAGTTCTATCTTCATAAAGTTCAAGAACAGACCAAGCTCGTCAATGACGACAGAAGTCAAGGTGTAGTTATTTGACTGGAAGGAGGCACAGGGGGCTGCTGGGAGTTGGTAATGTCCTTTTGTAACCTGGCTGGTGATTTCATGGGTTTGGACCTTCTGCAAAAATCCGTCAAGCTCTCCTGCTTCTCATTTGCACGCTTTTCTTGTTTTACTTCAATCGTTTACTTAAAAGAACATACTTGGGTTTGCAAAGTGGAAAACAACCACAAAATCCTCATTACATCCCAAAGAGTATTTTATAGGATATTCAAAACCATTAGAAACCAAGATGTCCTCTTACTCCGAGCCAAAAAATAAACAAATTCATCCAAAAGGAAGTGGGTTCACAAATGACTTACTCATAGATGGTCCACACCGAGTGTCCCGATCTCTTCCAGCCTTCCTTGCAGCAGCTGGCCTGCTCACCTGTCAGCCATTGAGCCCTAGGAGTTTGGTCACTGAGCCCTGACTCTGGGCCTCCCAGCTGTTCGCCCAGTGCCTTGACCAGGGACAAGGCAGGCTGGGCACTGTCAGCCTTCCCTTGTTGGGACACAGCTCACCGGTGACCTGTGTGGTCATCCCTTGCCTATTCCCCGTGGCATATAGAATTGGCTGCAGAATTCTATGGGACCTTCCTCTCCCTCTCTCTGAAATATCTAGAGAACTTTTGCTGAGATACCAAAGATGCTAGGAGCCTCTACTGAGCAACTTGGCTAATATCATCTTGGCCTTTTTAATGAGAAAGGGGCTCTCATTTGGAAGGTGTCTCTGGTGAGAGGAAGGGCCCTTAAACCCAGAAACCCCATTACATTCCACTGTGAGAGGCTTAGGGCTTTCCAGTCCCAATTCCCACCGACCAACCGTGAGAAGTGTTGGTATAGCCAGCGGGACGTTTTCAGAAACCATCTCTGTGCAGGCATCACGATGTAGCTGCTCCCTCCCGAGTAGTTGCTGAAGTGATGTGAGGGTGGGTGGGGCCTTGGAGAACACCCAGCATAGGCCCCGGTTGCCAAGGAGGACACCCAGGCCTGCGAGGGAAAGGATTTGCAACTTGAGCAGTAGGAGCACAGAGAAACCTGGCCGTGACCCACACCTGGGGTGTGAGGCCAGAGCAAGGCCTGTTGATCCAGAGTTAGCTGTCACCTGCTCCCGTTGGTGCCTTCACTTTGCTTCCTACTATCAAAGTCAGGTTCCACCACCTCCCGAGGCGGGGGAGGGGCCGCCTGCACCACCTGAGGGAGCCGATGGCTTCCAGCCCCCCCTGGGGTGGGCAGAGGAGAGAGGCAGCTGTGCGGAAGGGCCAGTCCAGAAAAACGCTCATCCTTGTGCCTGCTCGCAGAGCACGTAGGGAGGAGTAAGGACCTTGGCCTCTGGAAGTGCATGGCTCATGGCCCACCTGCACCTCTTAACTTCTCCGGGCCCCAGTTTCCATTCCCTTGAAGCAGGGATGGTGGTTATGACCACTGTGTGGGGCTGCTGGGAGCAGCAAATAGCAAGAGAAGGGCTCAGAACAATACCCAGGTCACAAGCACTGCGCGTGGTGAGGGTAGGTGACCACTCAAAAAGGCAGGGCCATTCCCCCAATTCCTTAGGTGAGGAAAGGAGGCAGAGGCAGTTCTTGGTACTTGCCCATGAGGCAGAGCCTGTCAATTGCCCAAGCTAAGCACTACCTGGCCCCTGGGAAGGACCACCTGACTGGGCAGAGAAAGGAAAGGAGAATCTTACAAGTGCAGCCCTGATTGGGCGTGGGAGAGATGCTAAAGGAAGACCAATGTCACTCCCTTGACTGGTCAGCCTCTAGTGACAATTTTGCACAGCACCTGGCCTGGGCAGGGGTTGGACGGCAGCCTCTCTGGGGAATGGGTAGGGGCAGCCTGAGGTGCTCTAACAGCTGGGTAGCCTTTCCCTGGAAACCATTCCCGCTGGTGAAAGGTCCACTGTTAGAGAGTCATTTCTTTGGCTTAAACGTGGATCTCTGTTACAAGGCAGAGTCCTTGCTCACAGAGAAAAAGAGTAATTCTCTTCAATTTCTAACTCTGAGTTGCATGTAAGCGGGTTTTAAAGAAGCTGGGGGAGAGTGCTTTACGGTTACCTCATGTCTCAAAGAAAACGGCAATGAGAACACAGTTACAGAGACCACTTGGTTTTCTGGGCCGGCCCCACTTCAGACGTGCTGTGCTAAGTGGCGCCTCATTTTCCACACTGCCTCCTCTCTGCCTCCTATGAATCGCTAGCATTCCTGTGAATCACTTTATAGACGGGGAAACAGAGGCCACTCCTATTCCAGGGAGCAGAACAGCCAGTGCTAGCAGATGGGGGCTCCTGGGCCCAGAGGGGACCAGGAGGGAGAGGGGACCAGGAGGGAAGGGAAGAGCCCCTGGAAGCCAGGCCGATGGATGTGAGAACGGTCTGCCCACCTGAGCTAGGATGGGGTGAGTTGCATTCCGCGGGCAACATGAAATCCGGTTAGTAACTCTGAGACCCATTTAGTGAATGGGGCTCCTGCCTCAGAGCCTTGCCTTTGCCTTTCCCTCTGCCCGGAGTGCTTGGCCGAACGCCATGGACATCTCCGCTCTCAGCAGTCACTCCTCAGAGAGACCTCCAGCACCACACGGTCGCCCTCTGCCTTGCACCCTAATTTTCATCAGTGCTTCTGATGGGTTCTGTCTGCAGTCTGTCCCCATCACCAGTTCTTCTTTGTCTCAATGTCACAGTGTCCTAGCACCTGAAGCAGTACCCGGTGTGGGGCAGGTGTTCAGTAGATGACTGAGGAATGGATGAATGGGTGGGTGGGTGGGTGGATGGATGGATGGATGGGTAGACGATGAGTAAAGTGAGCCATTTCTCCTGTCACACCCCACACTGACACTGTGGGAGGTGTCGGAGGGGCATACGCTGCCAAATTCCAACCAGTCTGTCCTTAGTAACCGGTTACGTGGGCCCTTCTGCAAAGGCTTCGGTGGAACCTAAAGTACTTAAAGGACAAGATTAGGCAAAGAAACTCATTTGTGTGGCCGAGAAGCTATTCGGGATGGTTATGCTTCCTTCTAATGGAGTGGCATTTCAAGTTTGTGATTAGTGTTCATCTGCAACATTTCTGCTTTTGCTTCCAAGGCTTGGTGTGATTTTTTTTTTAAGAGACTAAAGGAATGAGAGCACCTCCTAGCCTCTCGCAATAAACATGGCACCAATGGCAATCGTTTCTGGAGCTCTTGCAATGTGCTGAGCGCCATCCCAGGAACTTGACAGGCATTATCGCACACAATCCTCACACAGCCCCACACAGAGAAGAGGAAACCAAGGCCTCAACCAGCTGCTGTTCCGCCCTCACAGCCTCCTTTCCTTCCAGTCCTGGGGGTTTTTAGACTCACCAGGATGCCCCAGGCAACCCTTTGGCAATGTGACAGGTCACCTCCGTTGGCTCTTTACAAGATGGGAGGGTCATCCTGCAAAATGTGGGTCAGGGGCCTCCCACTGTTGGAAATCTGCCTTGTTCCCTGGCAGCGTGGGAGTTCGCCCAGCCCGTGTGGGTCCAGCTCTGCTTGGTGTGCTCAGCAAACCAGGTGCCAAGAGGCCACGCCACCACGCTCCCCCCTCCCTCCCCATCGCATTCCCTCCCCCGGTGATGCCTGCACAGGCCCCTTTCCACATCTGCCAGGGGGTTTTGTGAGATGTTCTCAGACCAGAAAAACAATGGCCAGCCCGGTCCGACCTCCAATGCATGCGAGACTTGTTTGAGAACAGTCCTCAGATCGGAGTTCTCGGCCTCCCGCTTTCAGTTTATGTGGCCTTATGGAAGTCATATGCAATAAACCCAGGGCTTTCTCATGTTTTACGTATTTTTGAGAGTCCGCTAATGCCAGACTCTATAAGGGGCGTGAATAACATACCAATGACTCAGACGGGGAGGGAATGCAGTTGTGGGGCTGTGGGGGGCATGGAGGAGGTTCCAACCCAGCCCTAGGGGCAGGAGAAGACCCCCAGGCTGGGGTAGGAAGGGTAAAGGAGCGGACAGCCTGTGGTGGTTCATTTTATGCTTCCACTCGCCTGGGCTGAGGAACCCCCAGAAGGCTGGCCAGACGTCATCTCTCATGTGTGTCAGGTGTTTCCAGAGAGATGAGATGTGAGTCAGGGACTGAGGGAAGCACGTGGCCTCCCCAGTGGGTGTGGGCATCACCTAGCCAACCCCAACGAGAGCAAAGGCGGCCAAAGGATGAGTCTGCTCGGTGCTGCAGCCACACCAGCCATCCTCTGCCGCCCCGACGTGGCCCTGGTTCTGGGCCTTTCAAACTCAGAAGGACATGACGCCATCAGGCCTCTGATTCTGAGTTCTGTGGATGAGGCGGGACTTCAGCACCCGCTTACTAAGCCTCCAGCCAGCAGACAGCAGGTCAGGGGGCTTCTGAGCCTCTGTGACCATGTGAGCCAATCCCTAGACTAAAGCACCGCACATGCTCTGATATGTGCCTGTCCGGTGGAGCGAAGTGAGTCCCAGCGTCAGCAAAGGGTCCAGAGCAAGAGAGGTCCTGGCCTCGGCAGGGATCTGAAGGAAATTCAGGGGCAGAGACCAAAGGAATGAGGGCAGCAGCTGTCCCAAAAGAGGCAGGCCTCATCCCACGCGCTGTTCCTGATGTGGGGCGCAAGTGTCCCTGGAAAGGCAGGCAAGCCAGGATGGATGGTGGGCCAGTCCTCCGTCCATCCTGTGTGTAAACGTCTCTCTTGGGAGGTGACAGTAGGCAGGGGACTCATGCTGGGTGGCCTCTTTCCCCTTTCAGATCTCGCGAGCCATCCCTGGGGGCCTGGGCAGAGAGAGCCCTGCTCAGCAACTGTGTGTGCACAAACCTCTGCACCCGTGTTTATTTTTAAGGCCCTTTCAGACGCTGGCCCATTCGTTGGCCAGACACCGAGCCTGCCCTCGGGTGTAGCTGACAGTGGCCAATGGACCGGTGCTGCGAAGAGGCTTGGGCTGCAGACAATGGAGGCTTTGATGCCAAGCCTGGGATTACAGGAAGTCTCTTTACCCAACTCATGCTCTTACCCAACAAGCCAGTGAGGCACGTGATGTCTGGAGGTCAAACGCCTTGATGTCTGTTCCCTCTTGAATTTGATTGAACCCGTGGAGGCCACAGCCTCAGGCTGTCAACTTTGCACTTGATTTGAAGCGCTTTTCTGGCGGCTGTGTGAGTGGCTCCAACAGCTCGCCTACACTGACGGTAAAATCACCCCTATCTTCCTTGGGGTGTGCAATGCGTGAGGAAAGACAGGGTGGCTTCAATGTCCGGACACAAGGTAACATGTAAGGGGAAGCTCCAACCATCACTGCTGCATATGATCGGCTGAGGGGAGCAGCCTTCCCGGGTGTGAGCCCTGGGCCTGCAGTGGGTGTGGGGAAAGGCAGAGCAGTTCCTGCCCCTGCATGTTTCCCTCTTGTTTGTTGTTCCACTTAGAAGTCTGGGGAGACAGAGATGGCTCCAAACCCTCTGTTCTCGGGCCTGGTGACAAACTGTCCCCATCCATTGCCCACTGCACCCCGACCTGCTGGGTGCAGACCCATTCGATGGAATAGGAACCTCCAGGGGGCTGTGCCCACTGACCCTGATTCAACAACCTCTGAGTCCTCTCTGCTCACTTCTCCCCATGACAGTGGGGAAATGGGAGCTGCCAGGAGGGGAGAAGGTTGGCCCACTGGCCAGGAGCTCTGCAGGCATCCTCTCCCAGCAAATGCTTTCACTTTCCTTGGAAAGCTCCCATTTCAGGGGGAGGAGGGGACCAAGGGCTGCTCTGGATGGTGCAGGACCCCAAACCCATCTGGAGAGGGGCCTGTAGGGGGGTGTGAATGCGAGGAGGGGAAGGGCGGGAGGTCAGGGCACAGCCGACCTGGATGGCCTCCCACGGTCACCCAGCTTGCACTCTTGCCCTTGGCTCACTGGCCACACGGGGACGTGCTGAGCGTCACTGGATGGATGGCAGTGGGAAGGGAGCAGACAAGGGGGCTGGTGAGAGCACCAGTAACGGGCACTAGTGCAGTTCGAGCTTCCTGGTAAGAAAGGAAAACACAGAGGCAGCAGCTCCTATGGCCACTATGAGAAAATATGCCAATTCTTCAGGGAACTTCTTTTTTCCTGGCAACAATTCTTGGAAGAATTTATGTGACAGACACCCCAGGGGGACAGCCTTGTGTTGGGAAGGAGGCTACCTGGCCTGCGGGGCCTTGGAAACTCCAGTCATGCCCTCAGAAAAGGGCCAGGCCAGGCCGCCATGTGGTCCAGGGCCCGGGAGGAAGGTGCTGTGGGTGATCAGAGGATGCCCTGTGTAGGAGGAAGGGGGCTGGGGAGGTGCCCCCAGACTCGAAGTGGAGATCAGGGCTACGACAGACCACGTACCTGTCACTCCACCATTTACACTGTTTGCCTCATCCAAAGGGCCTATGCTGGTCCTTAGGGACAACCGCCAACGGGGAGCCAGGAAAACAGGGCTCGCTCCTTAGCCTGGGCCAGCTGAAAGGGGGGAGTTGTCACGGTCAGAATAAGTGGTCAGCATTGCACCAAACCCAAGAAAGCAGCCCTGGGCCTCTTGGAGGAACGGGGCCTGGGGAGTCGGTGAGGTTTGAGGACTGAGCTCGGGCTTCTGGAGGCTCTGGGTCCTAGAGCAGGTCAAGGCTGTGTTGCTGCCAATTCAAATGCCAATAGGAATCCCCAATTTGGGGTGTGGTGAAAATGGAAAGTTTATTCAGTGCCAGCAGCTCCACAGTAACACAGCATGGCTGTGAAAATCACTGCTGTGGAACATCTCCAAGGCCATGAGGCTGCAGCTCCATTCAGCAACGTCGCCTCCAGGATGGTGTTTCAGCTTCAGTCACAGAAAGGTAGTCTACAGCCCTCATGAAAAGTGCACATCCCTGAGCCGAGGGAAGCTGGCTTATATAGACTAAAGTGCCCGCCCCTGGTCCCTGATTGGTCAGAATGCAGCCACAGGGATTGGTCATAATAGAGCCATTCCAGTTGGTCAGAGCTATGCAGCTTGTTGGGGGAGAGCTTCAGTCCTATTGGTTGAAATAGGATTCCAGGAACTCCTTTATAAGGGCTGGCTGGCTCAGAGGGCAGAAACACGTGCAGGCAGGCAGCTCAGTGCAGGCTGGTTATGGCAGAGGCCACTGAGCAGTGTGTGTGGGAGGCCCCTCTGCAGAAATGGCTGCTAGGCTCTGCTTTTCTTTTTTGAGCCCAGTTAGCCACCAGGAGCCCTTCTTACCTTCTTAGTCTTTAGGGTTCACAGCTGAAAAAGTGATGCCTGAGAGAAAAAAGAAAAGAGGGAGAGGAAGAGACAGGGAAAGAAGAAAAAAGAGAAGGAGAGGGGTGGGGAGAGTGGAGGGAAGGGAAGACAAAGGAAGAAGAGGTGGGGAAGGGAGGGGAGAAGGTGGAGGGGAAGAGAGGTGGAAGGGGAGGGGAAGCAGAGGAGGTAAGAGAAGCAGAGAGAGGAGGGAAGGGGAGGGCAGTGAGGGGGAGGGGGAGGGGAGGCAGAAAAAAATGGAAAGCTGAGAGGATAGAGAACAGGACTGGAGGCAAATGAGACAGCGGTCAGGAAAAGAGGCAAGGCCAAGACTGTGACTGGGAGTTCTCTGTTCTGCTGTCTGGCTAGAGCCATGCATGTCATAGGCCCCATAAACTAAAAACGTATCCATCAGGAGGGGTTGTGGACGCTATCCCAGTGGGACGCCTCAGGAGCTGGCTTCCCTGACCCTGTGGTCTCAGAATGGTCCAAGCTAAGTCGCCAAGTTGGCAGTGAGGGAAGGTGGGAGCTGCTGGAGGAGCCATCTGGAAAGGGGTCTGGGAAGGGACACAGGCTGGGCCAAAGAGACTCTAAAAGCTGTGGGCAAGTCTGGCTCTTCCACCCCCTCAACCCCTAAACAGACCCACCAGTATGGGGGGAAGGAGGGAAGAGAAATAGCAGCAGACCGAAGGGTTAAGTAGGGACTGGGAGGTGGAAGGCTGGGACTTATCACCAGGAAGGGGGCATGTCCCTAGTGAAGCTCCCGCCCCCGGCTGGGAAGCCTGAGACAACTGCGTGATTTCTCAGAGCGCTGCCCTGGGACTCCCCAGGAGTCAGCTCCCTGCCCCCAACAGAGCTGTTATGAATCCCAACCCACCACCCAGGACGGGAGACTCTGGGTCAAAGGAAAAGCAAAGATGCTTCAGGGGACAGAAAGCATCTTAAAAGATGCTTCATTTGACTCTGAGATTTCAGGAAGATGCTCTACCCCAAAACCATGCAAACTGTGCGGAGACCATTGGAGACATTGAAAGAATCAGCACCTTGATCACATGTTGAGTGTTGTATGAAGGCTCTCACCTGTCTTCCCTGTTCTCCACTTCTCTACGGAATTTAGCGCAAACCGTAAAGTTGGAAGTTGATTTAAGTTTTTAAATATATGAACCACTGTTTATTATATTAGTCTGAGTAAGAAACTAATTTTTTTTTTACATTTTGATTCTCAAGGTTTTATAGAAAATTATAAATTTTCATCAGAAAAATGATCTAGGTCTATAGGGCATAGCATTTTATACAAACTTCCAAATTTCCCCTGGGCCCCAGGTGTCGGGTTTGCCATTTGTGTCTCCAGCTGAGCATTGTCCTGCCGCAGCCATGACTCAGCGGCTTCAGGATAAACTTGGCTGTGAGTTCTCTTCAATGATTCAGATCTTGCCCTTGACACATGCCTTTCACGGCTGCATCACCTCCTTCACATCTGCTCAGTGATGTCCCAATTCTACTGAGTCATGAGGGAACCACAGGCTGCAAATGGCCTAAGAGCCCTCGGGTGGGTGGGCTGAGCGTCACCTGCCGTGTGACTCAGCAGCCAACAGATGCCATCATGGAAGAGCAGAGAAAAAGGAAGGGCAGCTTGTCCACAGGAAGACATGATGACGTTCTTATTTTATAGTTTCAGTGGTGTGTCGCCGGTCAGGTGTTGACTGTCATACTCACTCTCCAAACAAGCTGGTCAAAATGGACCCAAACAAGTTGGTCGAAATGGGAACTGCCGTTTCCTTAGGCGGCTCAGGTCAAGGCTGGTCTGGAAAAGGTGAGCCGCTGGGTGCGATGGGCCCTCAGTCAGGGCCAGGGTGCTGTCTGGGCCTCTTCTGCCCACAGAAGACGCTCCTCTGTGTGGGCGCTGAGTGACACCCGCCTCAGGTCGGGCCTGCTTCTGCCACGGCAGATTCCTCTGCCACAAGTGCCGACTTGCTGGCAGTTGTGCAAAAGGGGAAGTCTCAGCAAGGACCTAACCCTCCCAGGTCTTCCCACACCCTTCTGGGCAGCCCTGCACTTGGGGTGAGTGACGGGGAGCCCGCCACCCAGGCCCATTGAACTGCAGAGCTGAGGAGTTGGAGCATCTGGAAGGTCAGGGAGATCCCAGCTCCAGGGAGCTCTGTCCATGTGTCATCGTGGCCAGTTAGTGGAGGAAGATGTATGGCACAGCTTATCTTCCACAAACACACAGAGGAGAGTGCCAGCTAATCACCATGCTCGTGTCACCTGCTGGTAAGGAGGGGTCTTCGGGCTTTGGGGAGGGCTAGAGAGCAAGGTCAACCCCTTTAGACAGATGCTGTGGGCCTCTGTGGGGCTGAAGGGAGCCCAGGACGGGTGGTCGGTGCACTCTATCAGCCCCCAGAAGGGCTGGCCTGGCTGGTTGTCACCAGGCTGGGGTTCCGGCGAGGCTCTCCAGGAGGCTGAGCTTTGAAAGCTACGTCTGAAGCTCCCCTGTAGAATTACTTTTCTTCTGTCCTTGTCTCAAAGTCTGGGTTCTCCACCTGGTCCTCCAGCAGCCCAGGGACTTGGGACCGTCCTCGGGGATCAAACCTCCTGCCTCTCTCCTGCTTGGCCTCCCTCCCTTGTGCAGTCTCTTCCTCTCTCTCCATGGTTACGCTTTGGGTCTCCTCACCGGGGATGCTTGTTTTCCAGTTCTTTCTTTCTTTCTTTCTTTTCTTTCTTTCTTTCTTTCTTTCTTTCTTTCTTTGTAGTGTAAATAGTTTATTTGCTCTTATATAATGAAAAGATCAGAAAAGTAACATGAACTGCTTACGTAACATTTCTAATATTTCATAAAATTTCTAATATTGCCAAGAAGCAGGCCCATTAAGAGACAAACAGAAAGGAACATGCCAACATTGCTGACTATTTGTGGATTACCAAACAGGCGATTATTTTAACATATGCTCATCAGCATGAGTTTTGGGAAACAGCTGCTTGTGGTAAAGGCCCAACTATGTGCGTCGTATAGAAGGCAAGTCCTCAGTTATTGGGGTCGTGACCAATGGAAATGACTCACCATTACCTTAAAAAATGCACAAAAATAAAACCATAAAACACACAGTTTTTGGATGCTGGTGGCAACTTGAGTCCAAGTTAAGAGCCTGTGGCCCGTGTACACGTAAGAATTCCCCACATCCACATGGAGCTTTCCAGCAACAAGCGGGAAGTGAGCCCTCAGATCAGCTCCTACTTTTTAAGAATCTAATGAAAGTCATGGATTTTCCCCCCTAAAATGAACATATCCTAATTCCTCTAAAGCTTAGTATTCATTTTCAGAAGTTTCAGATTCCTCCTAGAGCCCCTTCATGAAAATTCAACTGTTTTCTGATGACATTAACTATGAACTGTGAGTGTAAGCACCCCCACCCTGAGGCCATAGTTTGAGGTCTCCTCCCCTATTTCCCCCTCGGTTCCTGACCCGCCT
>NW_005353692.1:520061-527282 GCF_000412655.1 Myotis brandtii | reverse complement strand
TTAAAACAGGTTGAGCAGTACAAAACTTGGTTGAATCAAAGTTTGCTTATTGGGTCAGAAACATACCAGAACTGGGAGAAGGGCAACTGATAAAACCCTGGAAACACCAAAAAGATTGAGAAATTTTCATCTGTGAAGATGGTGACTGAGAGAGCATATGCTATCAAGGAAACCATGAAGGCTATCAGTAGCTCACACTGGGGTTTGCTTACCGAAACTGAAAATACTGAAATTAAGGGGCCTGCAAAAAAAAAAGAGAGAGACAGCATCTTCTATTGGCTTTCACACTAATTTGTGTAGTGGGCAAAGGAAACATAGGGGCCTCATTATCCTGAGACATTGTGTAAGTCATAGACGCAAATAAGTTCAAGAAAGTTTAGAAATCACTGAAGGAAATAAAAGAAGACCTGAATGAAAGAAAAAAACATCTCGTGTTCACAAGGAGGAATACTTCATTGTCAGGATGTCACTTCTACCCAAAGCAATCTACAGATTCAGCACAATACAGAAATGAGAAAGTCTATTCTCAAATTTAGATGAAGCTTGAGTGCCACAAATACCCAAAACAATCTTGAAAAAGAAAAAGGCACAGAACTTACACTTCTTTATTTCAAAACTTACTACCAACCTACAGTAATCCAAGCTGTGTGAGACTGGCATAAGAAGAGATATAGGGATCAGTGAAATAGAAATGAGAGTCTGGAAGTAATCTCATACATCGATGGCAAATTGATTTAGACAAGTGTGCCAAGTCCCAGTGGGGAAAGAACAGTCTCTTCAACAAATGGTGCTGGGACAACTGGAAAACCACATGCAAAAGGTGACATTGAACCTCTACCTCAAACCATATGCAAAATTAACTCAAAATGGATTAATAACCTTAATACAAAGGCTAAAACCATACAACCTGTAGAATAAACCATAGGGGTACATTTTCATGACTTCAGTAGGCTCTTGGATTTGGCATCAAAGGCACAGGCAACAAAAGAAAAAAATAGATAAATTAAACATCAAAATTAAAAACTTGTGCACCAAGGGATATTATCAAGAAAGTTAAACAAATCAATGGAATGGGAGAAAATATTTGCAAATCATATATGTAATAAGGATTTAATATTTAGAATACATAAACTACTCCTATAACTCAACAACAGAAAGACAAACAACTCAATTTAAAAATGTGCAAAGGATTTAAATAGGTATTTCTCTAAAGAGGATATGTAACTGACCAGCACACACATAAAAAGATGTTCAAAATCATTAGTTATTAGAGACGTGCAAATCAAAACCACAATGACATGCCACTATACACCCCCTGGGATGGCAATAATAATGATTAACGAATGGGAAATAAGTGTTGGAGAAGATGTGGTGAAATGAGAGTGCTGATCAGTGCTGGAGGGGATGTAAGATGGTGCAGCTGCTGTGGAAAACTGTTCAGTGGTTCCTCAAAAAGCAAAACATAGAATTACCATATGACTCAGCAATTTCACTCCTAGATATATACCTAAAAGAGTTGAAATCAGGGACTCAAATAGGTACTTGGATGTCAGTGTCCACTGCAGCGTTATTCACAATAGTAAAAGATGGAAACAATTCAAGTGTCCATCAGCAGATGACTAAATAAACAGAATGTGGTGAAAATATACAATGGGAAATTATACAGCCTTATAAAGGAGTGACGCATGCTACAACATAGATGAACCTTGAAAACACTGTGTTTGTTGAAATGAGCCACACATGCCCTGGCCAGGAAGCTCAGTTGATTAGAGCGTTGTCCTGATACGCCAAGGTTGCAGGTTTGATCCCCAGTCAGGGCACATACAAAAATCGACCAATGAATGTATAAATAAGTAAAACAACAAATCAATGTCAATCTCTCTCTCTCTCTCTCTCTCTCTCTCTCTCTCTCTCTTCCCCCACTTCCTCTCTCTCTCCTTTCCATTTCCTTTCTCTCTCCCTGTAAAAATAAATAAATAAATAAAAATTTAAAAATTAAATAAAAATAAATGAGCCAGACACAAAAGGACAAAGATTGGTGACACCACTTAGATGAGGTCCCCAGAAAAGGAGATTTCACAGGGACAGAAAGCAGAATGGTGGTTACCAGGGGTTGGGGGAAGGGGAGTGGGGTGAGTGTTTAATGGGCACAGAGTTTCTGTTTGAGGTGATGAAAAAGTTCTGGAAGTAGAGGCAGTGATTGCACAACACAATGTATTTGATGCCACTGAGCAGTAAGCTTTTTTAAAAACAAGATTTAGAGAACTGTGTAGGTTATACTATCATTCTGAATCATAGAAAACATGGTGGGATCAACCCCCGGCCTTTGTACAGCTTCATCCCACACCAGTGTGAGTGACAGTCTCAGCCATGGAAGGGCCCCTGGAATGCGTGTGGCTGGGTGAGGGTGAGCATTGGCTCTTCAGGGACCTGTCCTCAGTGCCACCAGATGTGGTGACTGCAGACTCCCTCAGGCAAAGTGGAGTGCCAGTGCATTTCTGGCAAATCCAGAGCTGCTGGCCACGGGTGTCGCTCCAGGAGGGACAGTCCTCCAGGCACAAAATAGTCACCTTTTTGAGGAATAGCCACAAAGGAAACTATATTCTATTAGTTTGCTGGTAAGAAAGAAAATCTCTCTTATACACACACACACACACACACACACACACACACACACACACACACACCAGTTACAGGTATTGGCCATGGCTCTCCTCTCCACCTGGCATGCTTTTAGACCAGGACTTCCCACATGGTTCCCCGATGGCATGGACAGTCATGCCCCTGGACCCCGTGGAGTGCTAAGGCAACTTAAGCAGTGTCCCCAGTGCTATCTGTTAGGACACCATCACTGCAAGAGAGACTCAGCCAGCTCAGAAAGATCCCGGGGGGAGGTGATGAGGGGCCTTGGTAGGGGACCTGGGCTGCTGCAGGGCTGGGAGAGCAGAAGGCACAGCCCTCCCTAATGGCCGAGACTGCCTGTCCCAGGTCCCACTGGGACCCGTGACGCTCTGTCCCTGCCTCACTCACTGTGGATGCCACACTCAGGGTGAGGGCCTCCAGGCCAGGGTAGGTCACATACCCCTCTGAGTGGCCCAGGCCAAGGCGAGAAAGGATTTTGCTTCCTAGACTCCCGGGTGGGGGATGGCTCTGGAGACTAGTCCCCCACCTGCCCAGAACACAGGAGGACAGTAGTCGGCAAACTGCGGCTCACGAGCCACATGCGGCTCTTTGGCCCCTTGAGTGTGGCTCTTCCACAAAATACCGACTTCTGCGCATGGGCCACGAAGTTTCAATCGCACAGTACATGCGCGCCCGCACGTGGTATTTTGTGGAAGAGCCACACTCAAGGGGCCAAAGAGCCGCATGTGGCTCTCGAGCTGCAGTTTGACGACCACTGCAGGAGGAGAAGCATCCCAAAAGGACACTGGGGCCAACAGGAAGCAGAATGGATGAGGGCAGACAACACCCAGTAACAAGTTGTATTAAATCACACCCCTCCTGGAGACTATCAGATCCCACTGGACTGAGGGCAAGGGTCAGGGCCCTACAGGTTCTTCAATACCGCCTCTCCAGGCCTGCGGGGTGTTTGTGCATCTGGAGTAGCTGGTGCCTGATGGAAAATGCATGGGTCTCTAACTGGCGGAGCAGCCCAAGCTCCCTCTGCTTTCCCACACAGATGACGACCCTGCCTTGCTCTCAAAGCCTCGGCCACAGCGGTCTAGATCCTCCGGGCGGAGGCTGGGATGTGGAGGGTCCCCCTGAGCAGAGACTGTGGAAGCCTGGTGATGTCACCCCCTTTCTCCTCAGGCAGCTGATCGGGACATAAAATGACTCGGTGGCGAGTGCAACCTGCTCCTGGTCTCAGCCTCCTGCATGTGGTGCTGGTGCCAGGCGGAGGCAGCAGGAAACCAAGAGGCGGTCAGGGCCAGCTGGTGGGAGAAGCATTCGGACTGGGTGGTAGGTGTGGAGAGCAGGTCAGGGTTGGGCATGCTTACCCACAGCAGGGCTATAGGGATAGGGGCCAAGGTCAGTCACACAGGGAGAGTCCCAGAGGAGGGGTCAGGCCAGACGATGATCGAGAGAGAGAAAGGAAACAGCCGACTCTGTGGCCAGGCCTGTCACCCTCAGATATGTGCCAACCCTCAGACAGTCCCTGGGAAAGTGGGCACAGCACTGCCCTCTCTGAGGCAGGCAGTGAGTGGCAGAGCCAGGGCTTGAACCCGGGCCCCTCAGTCAGAGGACCCAGCAAAGAGGACATGGATGGGGACCAGTGGGGATGTGGGACAGTGGACAGGCCTTCCTGGGAATTAGGAATCGAGGGCTGGGCGTGGCTGCTCCCGGGGACACCCGAGTCAGCTGCCTGAGTCTTTCTCTGTCCCTTCCCATCCACTCCTGCAGTGACTGACAGTAACTTTGAACTTTGACTCCATGTCCCAACCAGGCCTTGTCTCTGTGTGTGCATCCGGTAGGAGGGTGGCTCCCACAGAGCCATCACAGTGCCTGATGTTGGAGGCCACCCACCAGGGCAGACGGTCTGAGGAGGTGCCCTGTGGTTGGTCCCGCTGCCCCTGCAACCCACTGGGTCAGGCTTGCTGTCTTGAGTGGCACATGATACAATTTGCAGAGAACATTCACAGGGTCCCCAGCCTGCCCTGGACTCATGTTTTCCTTCTTGTACCGATGTTCCCTTTCCCTCGGTATTTGAAATCATGAAAAGATGAGGCCGGAACAGAAGTCACTAACTGCTATCAGAGTTCAGTCCATATTCCCCCTCTTGCCTTCTCAACCCACTATCTGAAAACAAGAGCCTGCATTAGAACACAGATGTTGATACAGAAGCTGCTAAGAGTTCTGCACAGCCCAGCCGGCGTGGCTCAGCAGTTGAGCGTCAACCTATGAACCAGAAGGTCACAGTTCGATTCCTGATCAGGGCACATGCCCAGGTGTGGGCTCGAGCCCCAGTGTGGGGTGTGCAGGAGGCAGCTGATCAATGATTCTCTCTCATCGTTGATGTTTCTCTCTCTCCCTCTCCCTTCTTCTCTGAAATTAATTTAAAAAATAAAAATAAGTAAAAAAGAGTTCTGCACAGGCCATGCCAGCTTACAAAAAAGGTTCAGTTATTGTTCCCATTTAAAAGATGAGGAAACTGAGGCTCATAAAGGGGAGGAGCTCAGCCTTGGGCCACGACAGCATCTCAGACATGAACCTGCAGCCCACCCTCTAGTCCCTTGGTCTTAATGCTACCACCTCCCTCCACCCCCACCCATGACCACCATGGTCTCACCTTTTCAAGTAAAAAGAATCAATATTTCTGGGGATGCACTTAACAGTCACACTTCACCCCTGCCCATAACATATTAATTATACCTTATTATTCCCAAGCAGCTAGAATTGTGACCCAGTGCTCTGTTGACCTCAGATCAATGTTTGTGGCAGCTCCAGCCTTCAGACAATCCTAAAAAGGGGGTTAGGATGAGCTCACGTGGCTCTCAGTTGGGTAACTGGTTAACAAGGGTTTACACCAAATATTGATTTGCTGGGTGTTTGCTGAGCCATCCCATTTGGAGTGGGATGGGGAGAGGGAGAAACATTAAAACATAGAAAGTTCCATGTTGATTGATCTACGTTGTTGATTTGGAGATGAGGGAATAAAGAAAGGTCATGTGAGAAGTCGCTTCTCTTGGCTGATGCTGGACCGGACCGTCACCATGTGTAACCCCCTGGTTAACAGGAGGAAAGCGCGTGTCTGTCCTCAGGTGAGGGCACTGCCTACAATCTGGAGCTGCCTGGCTGTGGCTAGCTCTTGGTTTAAGCACTAATTAAGCTAGCTCAGCTTTTCAGAAGGGACCGTCTTCTTCTTTTTTCTTTTTAATACTCACCCGAGGATATTTTTCCATTGATTTCTAGAGGGAGGGGAGGGGAGAAGTGGGGGGGGGGGAGAGAGAGAGGAACATCCATGTGAAAGAGACACATCAATCAGTTGCCTCCCACATGCACCCCTCCCGGGGCTGAGCAACCTGCCACCAAGGTTCGTGCCCTTGACCAGGGATAGAAGCCGCAACCCTTCAGTCTGCAGCCCGGTGCTCTCGCCACTGAGCACCGGCCAGGGTGGGACTGCCTTCCTGACCCAGGGGAGCTGGCTGCGCACCTGCGGTAGGAGAAGCCGTTCCTGGCATGTGCGGGACCCCCCTCTGCAGGCCCGGAGCCGAAGCATGCTCTTCTTGGTGCTCAGCTCTTCTGAACAAGCCCAGCCTCTAACCAACGGAACCCAAACCAGTCAGAGGGAGGCATTGAAGTTTCCAAATGTTCGCACTATTAGCAAGATTGTATACTAATGATAATAATGAACCTTAAAACAACCAACAACATCAAAAGACTGAGGTGTGAACCCCGTTATTCCTAACAGCCAAAAGGAAACATCTTTCTTTGAGAAGCGGATGGAGGCAGTGGGTGGGAATCGGGCACTGAGCTCTGGGTCTCAGGCGACAGACCCTGGTTCTCGTCACATCTACTGTCATTTGGAATCGGGTAGTGATTCAGGGGCTCTTCACACGTGGCTCAGAGGACCCGGGCTCACATCTCCCGCATGCGCCTCGATGGTCCCCAGCCTTCCCTGAGTGAGCGGGGCATTCCCAGGCTGTTCTGGGTGGGGAGAGCCCAGCCTAACGCCCCTGGCAGACAGCAGCAGGGCCCAGCATGGCAGAAGCAGGAGGGGCAGCCAGCAGGCTCCGAAGAACCAACCACACACAGGCTCAGAGGGAGGACAGAAGGCACTGTGCAGAGTTCCCAGTGTGTCCCATGTTGCATCACTTCTGTTAAAACCCAAACCTGGTCCTAGCCAGTTTGGCTCAATGGATAGAGCCTTGGCCCACAGATTAAAGGGTCCCAGGTTCAATTCTGGTCAAGGGCATGTACTGGTTGCAGGCTCAATCCCTGGCCCTGGTTGGAATGTGTTCAGGAGGCAACCAATCCATGTGTCTCTCTCACATTGATGTTTCTCTCTGTCTCTCCCCAGCTTCCTTCTACTCTTTCTAAAAATCACTGGAAAAATATCCTAGGGCGAGGATTAACAAAAAACAAACAAAAACCCAAACCTGGCTGCCACCCTTCTCAGGCTGGAACTAAAACCCACTATAGTCCCAAGGGACCCTGGTAAAACGTCTGCACGCCTCCCTGGGTCGGGGAAGGTGGCCTCCCCTGCCCGCCCCCCGCCCCTCC
>NW_005353692.1:491754-519966 GCF_000412655.1 Myotis brandtii | reverse complement strand
CTCAGGTCCCCTGCCTGCTGGGGCCTTTGTCACACACTGCCCCAGGAAGCTGGAGTGGAAAGCTCACTTTTTCCCCTGTTTGAGTGCAGTTGGGATCATTTTTAATACATTTCTTTTTGCTCTTCATCAACTTCAAATGTATTAAGATGTCCTGAGGGCAAAAGAACCGATTTAGCTCTCTGATTACAAGCCGGCTCTGCGGCTAATGCCTCACTCGTTTTGAAATACTGACATTAACAGGAAAATCACTCAAGCTCTCTCCTTACTTCCTGTGCTTAATTAAGTGGCTCCGCAGGTGACTCAACCCTTTTATTTTTCAGAATGACATCAGACTTATTTTCCATTTTAATAGCCTGGTTACTTCATTGATTTTTAAAAATCCAATTTCAGTTCCTAGTGCAACTTTTGTCTGTGTTTTTTTTTCCCCTCCACCCCAGGAAATGCTAACTCCCATCCCGACTAAACTCCAACTGTTGCGAAGGCCTCTGTTTATGTTGTGTCTTGGGTCCAAACCCAGAATTTGAAGAAGGACTCCGAGGTGTGAGCCATATTTGCTAATCACCTAAGCAATGTCACAAAGTGCTGGAGTTTCAATGTAATGAGTGATCTTGTGCCATTCCTGAGTCCCGGGGGTGGCGTCAGGGTCCCTGAGAGGAGCCACGTCTGGCTCTCGGGCCCCTCCAGCCTCTGGGACTGTCCACGCCGGTCACTTTCCCCTGTCGATCGAAGAGGATGCGTCCAACCTCACCAGCCGGTTTCACGTGTCTTGGACATTCATCTGGCGGCCGTATGACATTATTCATCTGGAGGCTCACCATTGCTGGGAGGTAAGATGCGTCGTTTGAGGGGAGACCTGGGAACCGCTCATGTTACTATGACTGTTTGGACTCGGCCTCATGGGAAATCAGATGCCAGTGATTCACGCGCTCTGCCTTGTGCTGGGGTTTGGTCGGCGCTTGGGTGAGCTGGGTGAGTTTCATGTCTGTCCCCCGAGGGCTTTTCCTCCATCGATTCACGCTCGCTCCTGGTGAGGACGGGGCGCCCACCCGGGGCCCGGCGGGTCCGCTCAGTCCTCAGGTCGCCCTGGGAGGGAAGCACACAGGCCGCACAGACCCTGGAGCAGGGGCCCCGGTGGCCCAGCCTTCTCTCCGGCGGGAAGGGCCTGGACGTGAGCAGGTGACGTCCATGCTGTGCTGCCCGCGCTATCCTCCTGGCTCAGCCACATCCGGAGAACTCCCCAGGGCAGGGCCCTGGCGGCTCCCAAGATGCTTTTCTTCTTAATCCAGCAGGAGTCAAAGATATAATGCAAACCCTAGGCACTCATCTAACGTTAATCTCTTCCTTCTGTCATATTTGCATAACGATAATCTGAGGAAATTATCCTGGAAGAATACACTCTCTAATGGTAACATTCCCCCTGAGAACGATGTCAACCATCTGCTGTCAACGTTCTTGTTCTTAGAATGTCCTGCTTTGTCTGAAGAACTAGAAGGCTTGTTCTAAACTAGCGTCCCATTTGAAGAAAAGCTGCCTTGTGATAAAATATGTCGTGGCCGTCCCTGCAAAAAGTTCCCTCTGACCCCTTGACGGGAACACACACACCAGCCGGGTCCCTGCACTGAGCTGCTGTCACCCAGAGCGACATGTGGGTGGGTGGGAGGTGAGGGGGAGCCGGCGTCGGACTCAGGCCGCCCCTTCCCCTCCAGATAAGGTGACCGGCTCACGCGGGCTCTCAGCCTCTGCCACCCGCTCCAAGGCTTGCTTCCTCTGCGCTGCTCCCTGTCAGGGTCTCCCATGCTGCCTGGTCCTCAGGCCCAGGGACAAGCCCAGCCCCTCCCCGAGGGCCCACGAAGCTCAGTCTCAGAGGACATGTGTGTGTGACAGGCATTACCGAATGGTGGGGGTGCCTGGCTCATAGGAGGTGGTCAGTAAATATCCACACAAGCACTGATCGCACATTAGGGCGTCTTGCTCTGAGCTGTCTTCAGCCCCCACCCCTGCGGACTGCTCTGGCCCCTTCACGCCGCATCTCAGCCTCCCTGCCCGAAGGTACCAAGGACCTGGCTGACTCCTCAGAGGGTCGCTTAGTCCTCTGCTCCTCCCGTGGCCCGAAAGGTTCTGGTTGTGTCTGTGTGGGGTCCCCTCAGCCCCACGCCCCAGTCCCCCGTCACCAGGAGACAAGGTGGAGAAGTGTCTGGAGGGGCTTCTCAGGGCGCAAGCTGCTTCCCACCGTCCCACTGGCCCCGTCGCACGGCTTCTCTGCTGGAGCTGGTGCTCTGGCAGGACGGCTGCCACCTGGCCCATTCCCAGGATGCCGGTAACTTAGAGGGGAAGCCACAGCCCCCTCTGCCGCCGCCTCCGCCCCACCTGGCCTCCCCGAGGGGGAGGGGGGACGGGGGCTCTGTCCACGGCCGCTGTCCACGCCGTCCTTTCGCTGCACTCTGGGTCTGTGCTCGCTACTCACTTTCTTGAAACTTTCTCAAAACGGAGCGACATATTGTTTAGAGATCATACATACGGAGTAAAACTTACAAGGAAAAGCTAGGAATGGCTGATGTGAGAGTCAGGAGGCACTTCTCTGGCGGAGGGAGGCAGAGGCGTTGGGGCGGGTACGGGGGGTTGGCCGAGGGAACGCAGGACTCGTAGCTGCTTTCCTGCTTCACCCTTGGGTGCGATGCTCACAGGCACTGCAGGATCTTCCTCGTTGAGGCACGTTTCACAGCACGTGCACTGCTTCACAACAAAGAACATTTTGAAGAAGCCTGGACCACCCCCCCTGACACCTCCCTGGAGCCAGCCAGACCCAGCCTGTGTGGGGGCGGACCCACACCGGCCCCGCCACCGCCTGCCCACCATCCACAACACCAGCCACATCCCGTCCTGGTCCCCATCGCCTGTGGCCACTGTCACCTGGCAGCATTCCGGACACCCCGTCTTCTACCCTCCCCACCTTCCGGCACGACGTGGAACTAACGGAACGTGTCGGCGAGAGCTCTGCTTCCAAGTCTGGAACTCGCCTCCACCCTGAGTTCCGTCCTGGCTGACGGGTCTGGTCAGAAAGGCAGGGACAGGCTGGTACAGGACACGATGACTCAGCCCAGGGCACCTGCTCAGCGCCATCCTCGGTGGGCAGCACAGGAGACTCGTCCCCCGTCGTCCCTGGCTTGGGTTAACACCCCCATGACCCGGACCCTCAGGCCTTCCCTCCACCAGGCAGCTCGGACCACCCACTCCAGCTCCCGCTCAGCCCCAGGCCGGCCTTGCCCTGGCGCTGACGTGGTGCCTTCTCCTTGACAGGTTGCAGGGGCTTCTTTGCAAACAGGTCATTGGGCCCTGACGCTGCTATTGACCCCACTGATCAGACACCACTTTCCCTTTGAAGTGCTTGTCTGTGAGGTGGACACACTGATACCAAACTGCTGTGCGAGGGGGCAGGGAGGGGAGGGGTGAGAGGACACACAAATATTTGCTGGATCAACTCCCAGGTGTCTGCAGGTCCGTGATAGGGTCCCACTCAGGAGGACAGGCAGGGCCATTGCTCACAGCTGCTCTCCCACCGTCCTCACCCCTCCCTGCACGCGAGGCCATGCGGTGGCCGGTGCACAGTAGGGCTCTTTTTCTTTGAGTAGCTGGTGAGTGTATGTCAGAGCCAGAGGCACTGTGGCTCGCTGGGGCGTTAAAGGGAAGAGAGCAGCACTGAGCGGCCTGAGCCACACAGCTCGTTAGGGGCGCGAGTTTCAGGATGGACTCCCCATATTCAATCAACGCATCTTGCCTGAGCGGGTGCCACGGGCCAGGCTCTGCTGGCGCTAAGGCACAGTCAAGAACAATGGATTAATATTCGCCCGTTTAGAGAATTCAGTCCATCCCAGCAGACAGACTGGAACGAATAAGCACAGATCCAATGACGGCCTTGGTGAGGGAACGCATGCCCGGGCCCGAGGGGGTTCTCTGGGAGGTGCTGCCTGCGGGGGAGGGAGAACGCCCCTGGTGAGGAGGAAGGGCCCGCAGCTAAGAGGCGATGAGAAGTTCGGGACCCAGGGCCTCACAGGCACTACCTGAGGTGTATGGGGGTGACACGGCCAGGCGCTGCTCTGGCTGGAGGGAGAGGGAGTTGGCAGATCAATGGGAGGTGTTTGCAGAGAAGGTGATGGGCAGTGTCCTGTCTTTCAACAGAGGGGCCACGGTGACAGGCCGCTGGCATCTCGGCCTCGTTTCCCTGTGTGACAGGGACGCGCATGCCTCACAGCCCTGTTATGGGGGTTGTAGGTTTGCAAGGGGCCTACGCTGCGCAGCGCCGAGAGAACCCTGCCTGCTTTCCCGTGAGACCCTCCCAGGGCTTCATAGGAATTGCTAAGATCCGCTTTTCCTTTTATTTAAGATGGAGAGAAGTTCTTCATTGTAATGTGGTCGCGTCTACCAGTCTTTTGTCCCTGGGTTTGTGCTTAAGGAGTCCTTCCTTTCCCATTATGAGGCCATAAATATATTTCTCTTACGTTACGTTTTCATAGTTAGGCCTTTAATCCATGTGGAATGTGTGTCTGTCTGTGTGTGAAGCCAGCTTCCCTGGTGCTTGGCGGAGTAATGTTGAGAAAACTGGGTCCCTGGTCCCCATGTGCCCACCTGACAAATGAGCAGTTAGATGAGGTCCTGCCAGACGCTTCCCCCAGCCCACAGTGGACAGCAGGGGGTCCCCCAGCCCACAGTGGACAGCAGGGGGTCCCCCAGCCCACAGTGGACAGCAGGGGTCCCCAGCCCACAGTGGACAGCAGGGGGTCCCCCCCAGCCCTCAGTGGACAGCAAGGGATCCCCCCAGCCCACAGTGAACAGCAGGGGGTCCCCCAGCCCACAGTGAACAGCAGGGGGTCCCCCAGCCCACAGTGGACAGCAGGGGGTCCCCCGCCCACAGTGGACAGCAGGGGTCCCCCCAGCCCACAGTGGACAGCAGGGGGTCCCCCAGCCCTCAGTGGACAGCAGGGGGTCCCCAACCCAGAGTGGACAGCAGGGGGTCCCCAACCCAGAGTGGACAGCAGGGGGTCCCCAACCCAGAGTGGACAGCAGGGGGTCCCCAACCCAGAGTGGACAGCAGGGGGTCCCCAACCCAGAGTGGACAGCAGGGGGTCCCCAACCCAGAGTGGACAGCAGGGGGTCCCCAACCCAGAGTGGACAGCAGGGGGTCCCCAACCCAGAGTGGACAGCAGGGGGTCCCCAACCCAGAGTGGACAGCAGGGGGTCCCCAACCCAGAGTGGACAGCAGGGGGTCCCTCAGCCCACAGTGGACAGCAGGGGGCCCCTAGCCCTCAGTGGACAGCAGGAGGTCCTCCCTGCTGCAGCCTGAGACCAGGGTCATACCCCTGTTGGCGCGAGGGCAGAGCGATGGCCACGTCCTCCCACAGGTTTCCCCGAGGCAGGCTTCCCAAGGCCTGCTGCCACCAGAGCTTTGCTTTACATCATCACTCATTGACCTTAGAGTTTAGCTCTGTCGCATGCACCAGGCTGAGGAAGGGAGAAGCTCAGCAGCTAGAATTTGTATTTAACCCCCATGTCCAACCACCCTTGCCTTTCTGGAAATGCCAGGCTGCAGGGAGTTCAAGTGCGTCCTTTAAATTCTTGCAAACTTGCACTGAAGGGCCCCAGAGGTGCCCAACTGTATAGGTCAGGATCTGCCTTCATGGCCAAGGGTCTCTGGAATGAGTGGCTGGTGACCGATCAGCGGCGCACAGGTGAAAACCAGCCTCTGGTTGTTACGAGACTGAGTGGGGCGTGGTCACCCCACGGTGGGGAGACAGCCTGGTGAGGAGGAGCCAGTGTTCACAGCGGGTGGTGCAGCTAAAAACAGCTCAACCCGACTCACTGAAGCCTCAAGGGTGCACATGGTCGAGATTCAGGGGAAAGGGGTGGTGACACATGGGATCAAGGGTGGAGAGGGACCTGGGAGGAGGTCTGGGAAGGAGAGCCTTCTACCTGCTGGGGCCCAGGTCCTGCCGGGCAGACACCAGCTGGCCTTTCTGTGCCCGTGGGAAATGCCTCTGGGTGGGAAATCGACCGGCTCCAGGTCTGTGCTGGTTCACTTTCTGCCAGCTGGACGGGGCCACAGGGTGCCCAGGTATTTGTCAAACATTCCTCACAGGTGTTTCTGCACGGGTGCTTTTTGGACGAGTTTCACATTGAAAACATTGCTCTTCCTAATGTGGATGGGCCTCGTCCAATCAGATGAAGGCCTGATAGAATAAGAAGCCCACCTTCTCTGCAGTCAGGGGGGCTGCTCTGGCCTGCCTGCCTCCGGCCGGGGCCTCGGGCTCCTCTGGCCTCCAGACTCAAGCGGAAGCCTTGGTGCTTCCTGAACCTGGGCCTGCGGCTTTTGCATTGGGACTCACACCCACCTCTCCTGGCTCTCAGACTTGGACTTGGACTGGGACCTGCAGCTCTCCTGAGCCCCCAGCGTGCCAACTGCGGTCCTTGGGACTCTCGGTTTCCATCATCCGTGTGTGTGTGTGTGTGTGTGTGTGTGTGTGTCCTGTTGGCCTGTTTTTCTGGAGAATCTGACAAAAGTCAAGGCCCCATGGAACACATGTGCCTACCTGAGATTCCCCCGACCCTCCGTGATGGGAGGCGGTCCCCGACAAGATGACATCATGAGACCTGGAGGGTCTACAGCGGCCTTTTCACACCTGGCGCAGCAGGGGATCCCCTCCCCTGTGTTCCAGAAGCATGCTGGCCACACAACCATGTAACAATGCATGTGTGTGTGCTTGTGTGTGTTCGTGTGTGTGTGTGTGCATGTGTGTGTGTGTGTGTGTGTGTGTGTGTGTGTGTTCAGTCTCTGCACTCTATAGGGCCATTGGCTCAGCTCTCAGACAGTCGTTCAGTCTTTGTATGTCGAGACCTAGTCCAAGGCTGGCACGTGGATGATGCTCAAATGTGGCTTTTGAACTGATTGGCACTGAGGCGGCCGTCAGCAGGCAGGGCCGGGGCATCCCCAGCCACCTTGGCAAGTGGGGACAGAAAGGGCCTGCACTCCAGCAGGTATTCCCTCCCCCCGGACACACCATCAGCCCTTGCTTTCAGGTAAAGCACTGTGGGGTCTCCAAGGCCTCCAGGCAGGCTCGGAGAGACCACCCATCCGGGCGGGCCAGGCTCCGGGGCTGGTCTCCTCCATGTCCGGCAGCTGGGCGTGCTGGTGCGATTTCCAAATGGTTTTAAAACTTGGAGAAACCAAAGGGCCACCCAGGACTGTGATGTTCTCCTTCATGCAAGACTGGCCTGCAGGGTGAGCAACAGGCCAGGCCAAGGCAGTGCTCATCAGCCGTGGGGGGACCAGCGAGCTGCTTGCCTTGCCTGTCCCTGGACCGCACCTTCTGCTCCCTGTGTCAGATCTCCGTGGTCAGAGCCCAGAACCTTCCTACCCACAGGGGGAGGAGGCGCCCGCAGGAAGCAGTGCAGGGCCTCAGTGCTCTCCTGCCTGCCTGCCTCTGAGGGCAGCAAAACGGCCCTGCCCCGGCCCCAGCTGTTGTCTGTGGAAGTGGAGTTCTTTGGGGACCTCGTGGAAAGGAATTTCCTGAGGTCCCTGCAGAAGGATGGAGTTTTGTGGAAAGCTTTATTGATTATGTAAAATTAAGGGGGTTTCCCTCCAAGGTCCCATCTCTGTCCATCTCGCCATGGAAGAAGGCCCACTGTGTCATCAGCAGGGCCCGGGTAAGGCCACTGCCCCAAGTTTCTGCTCCATATTAAAGTCCAGGCCAGCATCTGGCTGGCTCAGCTTGTGCTCCCAGCTGCAATCCATTGCGTGTGGGGTCACATGGCCATGGCCATGCAGCTGCTTAGGGCCACACGGCTACGGAGAGAGGACACAAAAGCGCAGGGGCAAGTGCAGGTCAAGGAGCAAGAGGGAAAAAGGCGGAACAGGGAGATGAGAGAGAGGAACTCTTTGCTTGGGATTTTACCCTTCCAACATTTCAGGCACTTGCAGTGGCTCCACCCTCCTAGCCAATGACTCTTTCTCAGGCTAGAGGGACAGGCAAGCACCTACCCTACGTCACCCCGACTTCACTGCACATGTGCCCAGTTCCCCCTTTGTTAATCCCTTCCCCCAGTGAATGGACCGGTGGTTCCCTGGGGAGAGTGAAGTTATAGTTTCCTGGTAAAGCTGCCCAGACGACCATGCCTGTAATGGCTGGTTTCCCTTTGCTCTCTTCCTCTTAGTAATATTAATAAACTAGCTAATTATGACAACACAGTGACCCCATCCACATCAGGGCCTTCCTGCCTTCTATTTCCTCTTAATGAAAGTCTGTCTTTTTCTCCACCCATGTTTGTCTACCTTCAGTGAATGGCTGAACTGTGTGAGCTGTGTGGACCCTGGGGTACCAGTCATGCATTTGCCGTCTCTGGTCTGATGGTTTCTGACAGCCTGGGACTCCATCCTCCAGAGTCTCATAGCCATAGAACTTTAAAGTCATCTGCTGATGCCTGCGCACAGGTATAAGGAGGGATGCACACAGGACCAGCAGCGAGGGCACAGAGACCCATACCTCTCTGCCATGGTGCTTCTCCCAGTTCTGTCCTGGGTTCTTCTGTGGGTTGGGAAGGCTTCTAAGAGAAGAGGCACCTGTTTTCAGTCAAGGTCTTAATGAATATTGTGTGGATCTGACAGCTGCACCCACACCGGCTTGCAGAGCTCAACCTTGCGTCCTTCGACTGAGTCATCCATCACAGGTGAGAGGCTGGCTAAGGGCTCCTGCAATCGTAAGCCTGGTCAGAGCCGAACCAAAGGAGAAATGAGAAACAAGATGTTTAGGACCAGGAGAGGGGGCAGGCTCCTCTGATGCAGGGGAGTCTCTCTTCCCACCCTCCAGGCAAAGCCTCGCAGATGGCCTGCGCAGGGCCACCGGGCAGCCTGCCCGCTCTTCTTTTCATGGCTCCACCCCAGCTCCCCTAGTCAGTTGCCTCGAGAGGGCGGCCTTCATCAAATGGCTTTTCACCTTTAACCTGTAATGCGGGTCCATGACAGTCATCACCTGCCAAGGAACAAAGAGCAACAATGAAGATATGTACACACGTGCGCACACACACAAGGGATAGTATGTGCTGAGGGGGCAGTTCATGCCGATGAAGAGAGTTCCGCCCACGGGTAGAGAGCAGACCCAGTCACTGGCATGCCATTCCTGTCACAGAGACACAACACTGGTTGGTGCCCCATTATTGGGTCTGCAGTCGAACCACAGGATTTCATCCTGAGAGGATCACAGAAGGCCAGGGTTGCATAAATGCCTTGTGACCACCATGAAACACGGAGAGCAATGGCCTTTGTCAGCCCAGGGTGCAACGTGGGAAGGCCTGCCCAGCGGAAAGGGGACCAGGGCGTCGCCAGGAGCCCAGAAGTCTCTTCAAGAAAAAAATAGTAACCCGCTCCACTTCCCCAAACAGACAAATTCGAGTTGTCAGATGCAAGTTCAACTTGTGGACAACCCCCTCACAACTGGTCATCTCCATGGGAACGGCTGAGTCACCTGATGACACAGAAGGTGCGGGGAGAGCTTCCAGACACTTTCCTTCTGGTAGATTCCAGGAAGTCAGCCTGGTTACCAGGAGCGGGACTGGGGCATCAGTTTAAGTCGTCAGCGGATATCCTTCAAAAAAATGGAGACATTTTAGCTGGTTCCCATTCCTGGGCCTGGGCCTGGGCCTGGGCCAGGATGGGGGCTCAACATGGCACCTCCTGGCCTCCCTCCTGTTTAGCCGAACTCCAAGCAGCATCCTCAGTGCGGCTCCCACTGGGGCTATGTACAAAGAACAGCCATTATCCTGAGCCCTGTAAGATGTCGAAGACCTGTGAGAGAGGGAGCCAGGAACTCGCTTCAGCAGCACCCCCGGTCCTCTTGCATTAGTATTATACATTTCTACTTTAATTTCCTACTGCTTCTCCCTGCGAAATACGGGTGTGATGTACACAAAGCTCGCCAACCATGATATTTTGTTCCTATACAAGAAAACGCTGTCCCCTTCCCAAGGTGATCTCTCTTTTTTAAAAATGTATTTTTATTGATTTCAGAGAGGAAGGGAGAAAGAGATAGAAACATCAACGATGAGAGAATCATTGATCAGCTGCCTCCCGCACGCCCTCCCCCGCTTCCTGGGGATGGAGCCTGCAACCCGGGAATGTGCCCTGATCAGGAATCAAACCGTGACCTCCTGGCTCATGGGTCGGTGCTCAACCACTGCGCCATGCCAGCTGGGCAAGGTGTCGTCTCTTTTAGTCAGGCTTCGTGTAGGTCAGGTGACTTGAGGGTGAAAAGTTTGTTCATTTTCAGATTCAAAGGAATGAGATGCCTCTTGTCTTCAAAAATATCTGTGACTCGCTCGGTGAGAAGGTGCCAAGGCTGCTCCCCTGTGGGTCCCACCTGGTCACGTGCAGCTGCTGAGGGCTCCTTTCGCAGGTGCTCGGAGCCGCCCCTTCACTGCCACATTGGCTGCGGGTGTCGTTGCCCGGGACGCGAGCTTGTCCAATTCGGCAGCATTTTGCTTTGTCTGCCACAGAACAGTTGCCTCACTGTCTCCAGGTTAATGATTTTTGGTCACAATGATTGCAAACATCTGGGGCCTCTTTGCCCTTCACCGGCGACAGACCAGCCGGTCCGTCCCTTGGGAACCCCCCTCCGAGTCTATTCCTCATGGCCAATGTGCTCCGGTGTGTGTTTACCCATGACTCTAGTTGTTGCTGCCTGACAAGGCAACCCCAATTCTTAAACACACTGTATGTGAACATGTGTGAACTGTGGGAACGAACAAAATCCCTCACATGAGAACCAGCAAAGACATTTATTAGGAGTTTGCTGTAGCACGGGTGTCAGCCAGCATCGCTTTTGGGGGCAGGCAGGGTGTGGGAGGCATCACAGTGGCAAAGGGACAGCTCCAGGTGGCCCTACGGGAGGCCATGGCCTGGGAAGCTGTGATGGCCTCGCTAGAAGCTGGGCATCCTATGTGATTCGTCACGGTACGTGTTTGGCTTTCTCTGCTGGTCCCATTTGGAAGTGGGGGCAAAAAATAGGCAGCTGTCAGTTAGTGACCGGATGCTGGGAGTTGGGCTGAGTGCTGTAGGCGCGGTGGGGGGCCTCCTGAGCTGGCTGCTGTGGACGGTGGTCCGGCTTCTACCTGAGCACACACTGTCTACTCCAGAGCTTGCTTGAAATTAATGTCAAAACGGGTGGGGATAGGGAAAAGGCAAGCATCGTTTTGTGGCCATAGCCACATGGAGATGGGAAAAGAGGGTCCTTGGGCTCCATGGCACCTGCCCCCTGGCCCAACCAGTGTCCCTGCAGCCCGATGACCTTTCTCAGGCCCTGCTGGGAACTTGGGAGCATGTGTTGAGTCCAACTTTGAGGACCAGGTGGGCCAGAATGGGAACCATGGAATAGGCCAAATTAGCCTCCAGGTGTGTGCACCCCCACTTCTCTGACCTCCTGCTCCATCCCACCCACTGGGTCTCCTCCAGTGTCTCATCCTCAGACTCAGAGAGTTTTACTCCGAGCAGAGTGTCAAGCAGCAGACAAGGTGAATCCGTTTAACCAGGAGACAGAGCTCAAAGACCAGGCTCAGTCCTGGTGATGGCATGTCAGACGCTGGCTGCAGGCTGTGGCTCTGAAATGCCCTGGGCGGGTGGCAGCCAACTCCACCACCCTCCAGGCAGCAGCACTGTCTCCAGACAGGCTGCTAGTTTGGACATGAGGTTTCTGCCCACATAACACGCCTTCAAGCAGGAAAGAGATTCTAGATCTTTCCAGAGGGCACAGATAAAGGCCTGGGGACCACATTCAGTTTGGATGTGTGTTTTGCTTGGTACATGTGAATTTTAAGTCTTTTAATGACTTATCAAGATTTAAAAATGAGGAGCTAGCCTTTCATATTTTAAAAAAAGTGTTTTCCAACTTCTCCTGGACAATGTGATGATGGGTGACACAGGGTTGTCTTCCCACTGAGGCTGCTCAGCAGAAGAGTGGTGCCCTGGGGGGATGGGCACCCGGTCTCTTCCTCAGCATCGATACCACTGCCCGCTGTTTTCTTCGCTTGTCATTGTCAGGCTAAATGTTTGGGTCCCCAAAATTCACATGTTGAAATCCTAACCCCCATGTGATGGTACCCAGAGGGGGGCCTTTGGGAGGTGAGTAGGTGATGAGGGTGGAGCCCCCGTCAATGGGATGAGTGCCCTTGTAGGAGAGACCCCAGAGAGTCCTCTTGTCCCTTCTCCCACGTGAGGACACAGCAAGAAGATGGCAGCCGGCAACCCAGAAGGCGGCTCTCACCAGAACCACGTGGGCACCCTGATCACCAGCCTGGTTCTCAGTTACTGTGAGAAGTAAGTATGTTGTGTGTAAGCCATGCTGCCTTCGGTGCTTTGATATAGCAGCCTGCACAGACTGCTGGCTCAGCAGCATGCCCCGGGGCATCGGCCCTGCTCAGCTCCTGGCGTCTGGGAAGAGTACATTATCCCTTCCCCAGAGGTTGTTTCTGGTGCCGGAAGGTTGCTTTGGGAGGATTCTGGGCACTGAAGAGCCTGTGCTGGGCACAGGGTGACCTCACACCTCTGACCTGGCCCCCTTTGCATTGAGGTGATGGGTATATGTCCTCTCCCCTGGTCCCTTTCCCGCTTCCCGTGAGAAATGCCTCTTCTCACCTCAGAAACAAAGAGGACTGCTGGGGGCAGAAGGGGGCAGAGTCAGCACAGCCTGCAGTGCGAGTCTGAGAGGTGGGATGTGAAGGTACATGCCAGGCTGAGCAGGGGGTGGGATCTGAATCAGCTGTGACTCTACTACCTGCACAGTCTCAGTTTCCTCATCTGTCAAATGGGATAGGACTCGGAGCCCCAAGTTCATGAGGCGTCACTGGGTCTGTGTAAAATGCGGCCATCAGGGAATATGGTTGGCTGTCAATCGTATCCGTCTGGTTATGTGGTGCCAATAAATAAACTCAACACGCAGTGTCTGCACCAGCCCAGGTCTCTCTCTTGCACCTGTTGCATGTCTGCATTAAAACAGCGAGGCTCTGCTCAGTGTCACTCCCGAGGGGTGCAGGGCAGGGCGGTGGAACTGCCCCCGGAGTGCCATCAGCGTCTGCGACAGGGGAGGGGATACGCCGTGTCAAGCCCTAGGCTCGAAGGCCTCTTCCCAGAAGAGACACCCATTCCCTCGGGTTTCCAGTCAGATGAGGGTTTGGGCATATTTAGTTTGCTGGCACCACACCCACATGTAAGCGTTTGATGCCAGTGGCACAACCATGTTAAGTGGATGAGGCCGGGCTCTGTACAACTCAGGGTTCTCCTTAAATTAAAAATAATTCTCATGTTGACTTGAGATTGTTAAACGCATACCGAGTGCTGTTGGATATTTCTTTCAAGGTCTCACAGAGGTTTGCCTCTTGCCCTGTGGTGCAAGGACCTCTTTGGGGGGTGATTGTAGGTTCCTGGGTAAGATAGGGAACCATGGGAAAGCCCCAGCGTGCTCCTCATCCTCTTCTCCCATAAACTCGTTTAAAGCGGCTAAGACTGCTCTGGCCACTGTGGCTTAGTTGGTTGGAACGTCATCCTGTCCCACACACTGAAAGGTCACGAGTTCAATCCTTGGTCGGGTTGCACAACCTATCAATGCTTCTCTCTCACATCAATGTTTCTCTCTCTCTTCTTCTCTCTAAATAATAAAATAAAATAAAATAAAATAAGGCCAAAAGTGCACAGACCTAGTCATGGCAACACTGAGATTCAAACGAAGCCGGCCAAGCTTTGAGCCACTAAACCAAGCTGCCTCCCTATTATAATATGATTATATTAAAACCCAAATCTAAAAGACCACCCACTGCTTTTTTTATTGGATCCTTCCAATAAACTGGTCGTGATGGCAACACAATTCCCTAAGGAAACAGAAAATGACTATTCTGAAATAAATCTGAAGGACACACCCGCCACAAAGCCATGGCGTTTTATGCAAATACAACCAGGGCCTTCTCTGCAGCCTGTCCTCACTCAGGGCAAGAACCCAGGACTCAGCCACCGAGGGGAGGGTGGCTCAGGCCCGCAGAGGTAGGCAGTGCCAGCTGCAGCAGGAGGCCAACAGGCGAAGAGAGAAAGGGTTTAAAGGCTGATCTGAGAACTCAAGGGCACTGAAGGAAGCCAGGCCTTTGGCCCCAGTGAAGGCCAAAACCCCATGGGTGGGGGCTCATTTGCATAACACTTACACCAGGTAGAGGTGCATCCACCGCCTGCCTCCTCACTAAGCCTGGGGTCCTGAAAAAACACTTACTTCTGATCCCCAGAGGGCCATGTTTCTAGAGGAAGGAGATGTGTAGTTTTAGAAATACAGTCACAGAAAATGCTGCAGCCACGTGCTCCATGTAAGTACTTCAGGGCCCCCTTGACGCTGGGGTTGCCCAGAAGCTGACCTGCCCGGAGCACCTGTTGACTTTCCCAGAAAACGAGGGGGGTAACAGCAGGGCAGGGAGAGAGCCTGTTACTGTAACATCTTAGCACAACCCCATGTTCATTGGGAGAGCACCTTGGGGAACGGTTTAACCTCAGGCTCCTCACGTAGAATGCCTAGCACAGCTGCCGGGCTGCCTCGGTGACCCCACTGTGCAGGTGAGGGGCCAGCCTGATGGAGAGGAGCTCACCTGGGCCACAGGCCCGTGCCCCTCGGGCTGGCTGCAGCCCCCATGGCCGGCTTCTCCCCCGTCCTGGATGGAATTCCTTTGATTAGCGCTGCTGGCGGTTTTGGGGTGGAGGCCAACCGCACATGGCCCTGAAGGGGGCACAGATGCAAGAGTGAGAGGAAGTGGGGTGGGAGGTGAAGTCCCTGCCTGGCGCTGAGATGGGGAGACTTGCTGGGGCCCCATCAAGACTGAATCCCTGTTACCACTGGTTTAGCCAAAGACATTTGCAGGGCCCCAGAGGACTTCCAGAAGCTTCCTCCCCACAGTGCCCCATCCCTCTTTCCGGAGGCAGGACCCTCCTGTCATGGATCCTCTGTACCTCGGGTCCCTCTCCGCACTCGACCCTGTAAGTGATTCCGGGGAGTCTAAGAATGACCCCTTTCCGTTTCAAAATCACCGCGGAAGCGCCTTTAAAATCGTGCTCCCCAGTCAGCTCCGCGCCACACAAGCTCATGACCAGTGGCTCCAGCAGGAACCGTTTGGGCAAGTTTTGGCGACTTAAATGAGCTAAACATCAGACTGGGCTTCCCGTGGTCATCAAGCCTGAGGAGACAGGATCCACGCGGAGGGTGGGCCTACCCGGCGGCTCCCTCTGTGGGCCTGTGTGGGCACTGACCCTGCAGACCCTGCCCGCACCGCCCACTGGACTCTGGGCCCAGGTGCCAACTCAGAGGTAGGGTGTCCCCCAGACCCAGTGTTAGGAAACCATTCACCCCGAGAGACATTCCTCCCAGAAATCTGAATGTTAGGCTGACCTTCTAACATTTATAAAAGTTTTCAAAACTTATAAAAGCTGTATCGTGTTAATACCTCAAACTTTTATTTTAAAAAGTAAAGTTAGTGAACCTGGTCCATATTATAGCATAGGAGGCAGATCACTGGGAGCCGAGGGGGCAGCCAAGGCAGGGGTGGGTGGGGTCTGACCCTCAAACCAGGAGGCCGCCAGCAATCCCGTATCTTTCCATTGTCATAAGTCTTCATGCTACCGGGTGTCGTTTTCCAAACACAGGGTTGTAGACAGGATCCTCTCCATTTTGCAAGAAATGAGAACACGGTAGCCCAGAGAGGCAAAGGGACCCGCTCCAGGCGCCCAAGAGGAAGGAGCAGAGCGAGAAATCTCACCCGTCTTCTGACCCCACCGACTGTTATTCATTTTTTTAAAAATATCTTTTTATTGATCTCAGGGAGGAAAGGAGAGAGAGAGAGAGAGAAACATCAATGATGAGAGAGAATCATTGATCAGCTGCCTCCTGCACGCCCCACAGTGGGGATTGAGACCGCAACCCGGGCATGTGCCCTGACCCAGAATGGAACCGTGACCTCCCGGTTCATAGGTGGATGCTCAACCACGGAGCCACGCTGGCCGGGCCTGTTACTCACTTTGCCATATGGAGCCCTCAGGGGACAGCAGTCCTCTGTTCAGAATGTTTTCCTGGGGAAATGTCATGCCATGTGTCATTTCAGTGGGCCTGGCCTGGCCCTCGAGGTGAAATGACCTGCTCTGTTTGCCCCAAAAGGAGAGGGTGTCTCTTCCACTCCCAGGGCAGGACCTGAGTGGCATCTTAACGTTTCCACTTTGAGTTTCTAGACCTGTAGCTACTTCTTCATGATCAGAGGGTGGGTTTTCCTTTTTATGTGTCTTTCTGAAGCAACTGGGGCTCTTTGCTTTTCATGGTGATGCAGGCTTTAAAAATCCTCAGGGAGAGGGAGGAGGGTGCGGCACTGACTTGTCCCGTCACGGAGAGCGGGATGCAGGATCCGATACTAACTGAGTGTCCACACAAAAGCCTTGGGCTCGGCTGTGAACGCTGCATGGGACTTGACGTTATAACCTCAGAGGGCGGCAGAGAGCAGTGATGAAGGCCATGGTTTTAAAGTTACGGTTGAGATCAGGTGTGTTTTCTGCCATGTTTTTCCACCGCAGAAAGGGGTGTGACTTTATCCATGGGTGGATGTGTCTCCCTTTAGGGAGCCTGGCCTATGAAAGTGGTACCGTCATCATTAACTAGTTAATGTTACTAAAGGGGCGGGCAGCCATTGTAGGCATGGTCTTTGGGCAGCTTCACCAGGAAGCTACACTTCACACTCCCTGGGACCACCAGTCCACTCCCTGCAGACCACTGGGGAAGGGATTGAACAAAGTGGGAGATGGGTGCATGCGCAGTGAAGTCGGGGTAACACAGGGGAGATACTTGCCTGTCAGTCTAACCTGGGGAAATGGTAATTGGCTAAGGGGGTAGAGCCACTGCAAGCAGGCGAAATCCTGGAGGGTTCATTGGTTAAGCTCCTCGTTATAATCATCAAAGAGTTCTCTCTCTTGCTTCTCTCTTGCCCACTTGCTCCTCTGTGACCTGCACTCACCGGTCCTCTCCTCATAGCCATGTGGCCGTAAGCAGCCGATGGCCGGGGACCATGGGGACACTACATACAGGATGCTGGACTGGACCGAATATTCATATGGAGCAAGACTAGGCAGCGGCCTTACTTCTTGCCCTGCTGGAGACAAGATTGGACTTTTCCCACGGTGGGACGGAGCGAAATGCAGCATTGAAAACCCAGAGGTTTAACTTCATGGAACTAAAGATCACTCATCCCCCATGCGAGTCTCAGGAAATTCCTTTCCTTGCAACATTACAAGAACTCCACTTCCACCGGTAACAGGTGGGGATGCAGAGGGCACCCACCAATGACAAAAGGTCATGCAGAAAGAGGTCACTCTCAGAAATGTCAGAAAAGCAAGGCAAGGACCGCCTCTCTGAGGAGCCGGCTTCGTAAACCAGAGGAGGAGCTGCTGGCATTCTCTTTGGCAAAATGCTCACATGAGTTAGCAAAGAGCAACTGGAGATAAAGTAGAGCTTTGTTCCAAGCTCAGCCTCTGGACTGACTCCGTTACCCTCCACCTCAACTTTGGTGGGGAGGGGAGGCCCAAAAGCCGGCTGCCAAGGAGAGCCTGGGGTCTGGGTCAAGGTGGCCTTGAACTTGGCAGGTCGCCTTGTGTCATTTTCAGTACACAGGACGCAGATGGGACCCTTCAGTCCGCTTCCACTGAGGGAGGGTCATTAGCGACTGTGCTGGGCAATTGGCTATTCACTGAAGTAAGACTAAGGTTTTAAAGGAAACAGGACAATATGTTTATGACCTTGGAGTCTGTGGGCAAGGCCTCAAGCAAGACACAAATCACAAAGGCAAACAGAGAAAGAGTGATGTCATCATCGAACTGTGACACTTCTGATTCAAAATCAGAAATCACTGGAAGCTGAGATAAAAGACAAGCAACAGAGTGGAATGTGTTTACATTATATTGTAACATACACATATGTACAGAGACGTTCATATGCTCACATAAATTGTGGATTGTTAGCCAGGCTCTAGCAAGAATTTTAATCAACTGATAAGAAAAGAAAAGGAAAGGAAAGGAGAGGAAAGGAAAGAAAAGAAAAGAAAAGAAAAGAAAAGGAAAGAAAAGAAAAGAAAAGAAAAGACCACAATCCAGTAGAAAAATGGAGGAAGGCAATGACCAGCAGGTCACAGAAAACCCAAACAGAAAGTGGAGGGTCTCTGGGGATTCCTGCTTAGCTTCACGGTGCACTTTTTTCCCACTGAGAGCTTATTATTTTAGACGTTTTATAAAGAAAAAAAAAGAAAAAGTTACCTGCAGATTAAGCCCGAGCAATGTGATTTATTATTTTGCCAACAAATAGGAAAGAAGCTCTTGGTCTATTGAAGGGACCAAAGTTCTGCCCCCTGAGGCCGCCTCCTGGGTATTGATTTCATGGGGTTGGTAAGAAACACAGGCTCAGGAAGGACCTGTGGCCCTCCCCTCCTACCCCAGAGATTCAGACAGAGACACCTGCTCCAGGAAGGAAATGGTGTCTCTGTCTGAAGGGTGGACCCCAATTTAAGAGGCTTCTGGCCACCCTTCTGCCATAGGTGCTCCATTGTATCCGTGCAAGCCTTAAGAGGGCCGGGATTTTCCTCCCCTCCAGTGTCCAATTTTGGAACCACGTGTGTGTGAATGATCAATGCTGACCTTCCATCTGGAGAGGCTAGAATGAGCTGGGACACCAAGCCCCGGTCATAATCCTTGTCCTGCCCTTTCTTCTCTCTCTCTCTCTCTCTCTCATTTTTCCCCCTGTTTTCCATTTACTTACTTATTGTTCTTTATCAAAGAGTTGTGCGCATCTTCCCAGTGCCACGTGCTGTGTTGGCTTCCAGGCAACAACGGCCACCCTGTTCCTGATCTTGGGGCTCAGCAGAGTAGGGGGTCCCAGCCTGGAGGTGGCCCTGGGTCTTCCTGGAGTGGGTGCTGGGCTGCCCTGAGGCCCCAGAGCAGCTGCCGGGCCGCACTGTGTGGGCCTGGGGGGTCCCAGCAAAGGCAAATGGATCCCTGACCACACCAGGAGACTTCGAAAACATGGGGCTTCCCTGGAAGGAAATGAACATTCTCTGAGCTCCTGCCGTGTGCTGGGACCACACTGGGATGCTCCAAGGATGGTATTTCATTTCCATTGGCCGTGTCCTCAGGACAGCGTTTCCCTCCCACGGGACATGGAGTCCTGTCCCCGCCCAGTCGCGCCGAGTTAGAGAGCCACGCGCCAGCCTCCGTGACGGACCTGGGAGTGCCCTTTCCTCCTTTGACAAGAAGAGATGTGGAATTTGCTCCTCTTCTCAGGGGTGTGTGCCCATCCCACACTTGTAGTGAGTGTTGTTCTTCCATTGTCAGCCTTCCGTGGACAGTGGGGCAAAGCCGGGACCAGCAGGTCAGCAGATGGTGGCAGGGGCATTCCGGCCCAGGCCCTGCACACCCACCGCCCTGCCCCTCCCGTCCAGGGCCGCACCGGAGAGACACCTTGTGTTTGATCATTGAGCACATGCTATCGGACACCTTTCCTGAAGGAGCCGCCATGGGAAAGCAGTTGTGTCCGTCCCCACAGCATGGCGCCAGGCTGCCGGCACCGCACAGCGTGGAGAGCACCTAGGCACTGGCCTCTGCAGGTACCGGGCGCAAGCTCATCTACCCCTGCAAAATAAAAGAAGAAGAAACTGTTTAAAGAATCACATTCAAAACCCACCTTGGGCCTCCCCATATCACTGAGGTGTAGAGATGGTGCTCTTGGCCTCTCGTTGCTCACAGGAAGCTGGGCTCCTGCACGCGTCCTGGCAGGGATGCCCTGAACCTGGGCACAGGCATCTCACCGGAGCAGGGGCCTCGCCTGTTCCCGGGAACATGGCGCCTCGGGATGGATCCGAAACTGAGCAGAATTTTGATTGACCCTGTTGCCTGCGTTTCTGCCCCTCAGCTCCCCGCCACAGAGAGCACCACTTTGGTCGCCCGACTCTCCTTGCTCTCCCTTCAGCCCTTGGGCTTCAGTCCCCTCCCCTGCCCTCTGCCCACTGCCCTCACGCGGGGTCTCTCTCCCCTTGACCCTGGGAGCACCACGTCTGTAGCTCTCAGTGATCCTAGACAGTCCGTGTGGGGGCAGCACTGGTGCCATCAGATCCCAGTATTGTCCTGTTCACCTGCCTCCCCCGCCCCCGCTTCCACCCCTGCCCCTCTCCAATCCACGATCCTCCTGGGGGCACCCTCAGAAACAAGGCGCACTACATACACTGTTTCATGCCAAAGGAAGTGTCCAAGCATGAGTGTGCCAACAGGAGGTGCTGGGGGAGGGGGTCCAAACTTTCAAGGAGAAAAGGCTCAAGATGGGAGCCCAGGAAGGTTTACAGGATAGTGGGGTCCCCTTGGGGCCTGGCAGAAGAGAAATTTAGACAAGCAGAGAGGCTGAGAAGGTGTGTTCTGAGAGGGGCAGAGGGCCAGCCCGGCAGAGGAAGGATGGGCGGTGAAGCTGGGAGTGGATGGTGGGTGCAGGCTCTGGGAGGATCAGGGGTAAGAAAAGTCTCAGCAAAAACCAGGAGGGGCTGCAGGCTATGGGGGCTGTGAAAGCTGAGCTGAGAGGCTTGAATCTTCCTCCGGGGGCAATGGTGCCTCTGAAGGCTTTGAGAGGGAATCCCTTTCACTGTCATTTGTGACTATTCCATTTTGGGGAGTAAAATTTGCACAGTCAACTGCTTCTCTACATTCTTTAAATTAAAAGAGAAAGACGCAAATTGACCGTACCTTTGTGACACCCACCAGCCAATCAGGAGTGAGTATGCAAATTAACCCAACAAAGATGGTGGGTTAATTTGTATACACAGGCACAGAGCAGCCAAGGATGGGTGCGTTCCGCACCGCCCCAGCCGCTCTGGGTCTCTGGGCAGTGTGGGAAGGCAGAAAGGTGGCTCTGGCTGGAGCAAAGGCAGTGCTGGCAGCCAGGGGAAGGAAGGCCCATTCTTGCACGAATCTTCATGCATCAGTCCTCTAGTATATATATAGATATATATATTGATTTCAGAGAGGAAGGGAGAGGGAGAGAAAGATAGCAACATCAATGATTAGAGAGAATCATTGATTGGCTGCCCCCTGCATGTCTCCTACTGGGGACTGAGCCTGCAACCCAGGCATGTGCCCTGACCGGGAATCAAACTGTAACCTCCTGGTTCATAGGTCAACACTCAACCACTAAGCCATGCCGGCTGGGCCTCCCCTCTATATTCTTTAAGCATATGAACCACCCTCCCTTTCCTGGCCTTAAGGATCCCCTGGCTTTAGTTTCTCAACCCTCCTGCTGCGGGGCAGCACCTGCACTGTCACAGGGAGGCCTTAACCTGGTCCAGGTCCTTGTCACAGAACAAGGGTGCGAGCCTGAGGCTCTTGGTCACATAGGAGGGAGGACTCAAGAGGGAGTGAGAGAGAGAGAGAGAGAGAGAGAGAGACCTAGTCAGGAGTGGAGGAGAGAAATAAGTGTGGGTTCATGAAGACAGGATCAGGGAGGGAGCCTCAAAGAGCAGCCGCTCCCTGCTCCCTGCGGGCGAGCATCCCCAGTGCAGCTGGGAAAGGAAGAGCCCCCCTGCTTGGCTAGCACACCCTCCAATGTGAGTCTATTGTCAAGCACTGCATTTGCCAGAGAAGTGTGTGTGGCCCCCAGAGAGTCCGGGATGTCTGAGGCGACTTGCCTTGCTAGTTCCCATAGTTGCTTGTTCCCACAACCGCATAGGTAGCCTCCTGGTAGGCAAGTCCAACGATGGAACCGGGGGTATTTGCTAACAGGCTCCTGCCTGCAGCCTTTTGTTTACCATGATTAATTCAGATCAGACTAAGGCAAACATCCTAAAATCTCTTCCCTGAAGCAGATTTTTCTGTTTGAATCTTTTGGGCAGGAAAGGAGGGAGGGTCAAAGGTGTTTTGTTGTTTTCATTTAGTGTTTTGTTTCCTAATAAACAGCTTAAAATTAATGTATAAAAAAGCAGTTTCAAGGTGGCAAAACTAGGGTCCCTTCAGTCCCATCTTTTAAATAATAAGGTTTTACTTCCCAGAACAGAAGCTGGTAGACTGTCCTATATTTTGATGACTCAGTTATGTAATCCTGAAAATAAGTCAGTTTCATTAAATTGTTGAGTCTCATTTTAGGAGGTGGTGATACAAATGGACTCCCAAAATGAAGCCCATATTGTGTAAATCAGGTATTTAATAGGCGGTGTGCCTATGAAAACAGAAGAAAAAACAAAGGTTAATGACCAGAGCAAATCATAAGCCAGTGTCTGAGTCTGTAAGGCTGTCAGTGGAGAAGGTTTCTGGATCTAAGGCTCAAGGTTCATTTTGCTGGAATGAAGGCGGTGACTGGCTGGTCGATCCTCCCTGTCTGCAGTCTGAATGCCTCTGGTGATGTCATCAGGTGCTCAGGTAAATCCTGCACGGTTTACACAGCATCGGTCACTGAGATTGTTTAAGCTGTTGTGGCAATTTCTCGAATTTATATCAAGTCGTTTGGCTGCCATTGCAAAACTCAGAGAAAAATCTTTAGTTCTCAATAATTCCAAATCAAAGGATGGGAGAAAAGGAAAACACTAGTTTGGAGGGTTATAGCCAAATATTCAAGGAAATAAGAAAAATTCAGACTCAGTTCAGTTTATAGGTGAAAAAAGAACAAGCCTTTAATTTAAAGACAATTAACTGAACTAGAGTCTAATACCCACAACTGTGTATTATAGATTCTATTGAAACGCAGTTTCCCCCATAAAATCATTTTTACCGAAGACAGATAAGTTAAAGTTATATACTACATTAAGTCCAGTTTCAGTTTGGCCTGAGCATTTGCATAAGCACAAGAATAGCCAGTGATCATATAGACTCTCTTAAATCTGCTTTGCTAGAATCTAAGAAGGAATCTACAGATTGAACCCTAATTAGCCTCTCCGGGTGAATCCAAGCCACATAGTTGCCATCAGGCTTGGTCTGCAACACCTATAGGTTTGGGTAAGTTCCTCAAATTCTCAAGGACACCAAAAATGTCTTGAAGTTCTTTCTTCACCATCTCCCAGGAAAGCAACCTTCGTTCCTTATCTGGAAAGATTGCCATAAGTGGACTATGTTAATAAGGAAGATACCACGCTGTTTTTCCAAGTGGCGTCTATAGGCTTCCAAAGTCAATCCTAATTTCTTAAGGCTTTCTGGTGACACCCAGAGTCTATGCAAGTCTCTCTCAAGCATGACATTTTAGTCAAAGTCTTGGTTTATAAACCAATTTCCAATTGTGTCTTGTTACAAAAAGAACAGACTCTTACTGAATTCATGTAAATAAATATACTACCATGAAAATGTTAATACTCATTAAGGGTTTCCAAATTCTGGAGGGATAAGGTAGGGAGAAAATATGAATGCTTTAATATTGCTTATAAGGTATAATTTGCCAAATTGCTCTTAAAAAACAAGTTTTCTTGTATCTGGAAAACAGAAAGATGAATAATTAGCAATATTTTCAACAAAAAGTAACAAAAATTATAATTATCTTCAGTTCAGTCAGTCCCATAATCAATTTTTGTTTGTCCTGCTTATTTGCCAGTATTTCCATGAATCCAGTTATTCTTTAGAGTTTTATTAACCTTCATCCAGTTTAGAGGTATGATTTAAAAATTTAATCTCAGAAATATGTAATTTAGAATAAGACAGATTCCTTTCCATGGATCTTTCTGAAGATGTGATATATTTGAAATGCATCAGAGTAAAACAATGACTGTTTCTAAATGACAAAATAATAACTTAAAATGACATGGTTAGAGATCTAGTTGTAATGCAATTGACAAAGAATTTATTTTTTGTGTGACAACATTTTAATATAAAAATTAGAATTACAAATGAAAGCATATCAGAACTTTGTGGACTCTTGGAGATTTTCATATACTCTCTAAAGCATTCACTTTAATAATAAAAATATATGTATACAAATAGAACATAGTTATTATTTATTTGTTTGACAAAGCTTTAAGCATATCAAATAGGCCTAATTAGTTTGAAATTTCTCTTTTATCAGGAGAGAGAAAACAAATCCTTATGGTATTCCAGGGACCACTGAAATAACTCAAAGCCATTTCTAGGTTAAAAAGTCTCTTAAGCCAGGCCCGAGTGGCTCAGTGGTTGAAAGTCGACCTATGAACCAGGAAGTCAAGGTTCGATTCCCGGTCAGGGCTATTAAGGTTGCGGGCTCAATCCCCAGTAGAAGGTGAGCAGGAGGCAGCCAATTAAATTTTAAATTATTATTTACCCAGTGACAGTCAAAGATATCAAACATAAACACAAGCTAGCAAAACGTTAGTTTGTAGGATTAAAATTTTTACGTAATCAAGCACCTGATTAACACAATATGACACATCACTATATTAATAAAACATAGAATCTTTGCTTTTTAGGCAGATACAGGAGAACCTTTCCCCCTTGTAACAGACTGAAAAAGAAACAAACCAGTTCTATATTAGCTTACTTTTGATACTTAGGTTTGTTTACTTAATTATATTTACTTTAATATTATTTAACTTAAATCATATAAAATTTCCTTTTAAGATTTTTTTTATAAACCTTCTACGACATTTCTAGTTCCTAGTTTACCTCTATTGAACTCATTTAGAAAAACAACCAACTTTAGAGCAACCCAATTTTTTTCTACTTTCTAAAAAATATATCTCCATACCTTATACCTCCGATTACCAAACCATACAATTTCTTTCCAACCTAACTGGAATTCTTAACTCTTGGAAACCTGCATTTCTAGTGACAACTAAAAGTAATTATCATTCTTTAGATTGGCAAATTTATGAATATATTTCATAATTCCTAGAAACCGGTTTTTTTCATTGGCAAACACATTCACACTTTCAAGAAACATACTTCAAATAAAGTACAAGATACTTTCGTTAACAGATCCAGAGTTATTTTCTAGCTTCTCTGTAATAAGAAGCCAAAAGTAGATAAACTTAGGTCAATTAATGTTTTAGTATTTTGTTATTTCAAAATATCTAGATATTTAATACTTTTTATTATTTAATGTAATAAAACTCTGAAGTTTTAAGTTACCAAAGACTTTGGAAAACTATGTTTGGCATATATGTTGTCATTACCAAAAGCTTTATCAAAAACCTTTCATTTTAGTTACATCCAGTTATTAGTTCTTAGCAACTCTACGAGATTTTAAAGTCAATTATTACCCAAGCCATTTTCTTGATAAATTTGGTAACAGAGATAAATAACATGAACTTATTTTTGTAAACCCAGGCAAAACAAACATATATTTTATGTTAATAACTCTAAAAGACATCAACTGAACGTAAACCAGCTTTAATATCAAATATTTTCCCAGACCACATGATCTTGAAATAAATATTTGGGATCGTTTTTGCCAAACACATAAACAACATTGCTAATCATTGTAAAGAAGACAAGATCTTTCATTTGCCCTTAACAACTCATAAGGAGCCTGGAGGAGAAGAGGGAAGGTATCAGGTTGAGTGACTTCAGCTGCTTAAGTTTTATCTTTTTATTATTATTTTTTGAATATATTTTTATTGATTTCAGAGAGGAAGAGAGAGAGAGAAACATCAGTGATGAGAGAGAATCATTGATTGGCTGCCTCCTGCACGCCCTACATTGGGGATCGAGCGCTGCAACCCGGGCATGTACCCTGACTGGGAATCCAGCCATCACCTTCTGGTTCATAGGCTGATGCTCAACCATTGAGCAATGCTGGCCTGGTCAGCTGCTTAAGTTTTAAAAGTGCCAGTTTTTCCCTTCAATTACCCTAGCCTCATTTACATTTCTAATTACCCAGCAGGAAGACTTATTGAGACTCTCAATGAACTTTGCAAAGGCTGTGAATGAGCAGTGGAAACAAAGCACGTTTTGGCTCCAATTCAAGGAATTCTATATATGCAACATCCTGAAGAGCTGTTTAAACAGGAGGCTAATTGCTGAACAAGGTTAAGCATATCCAGTCCCCAAAAGAAGAGAGAAAAATAGGAAAAGAAGGTGTGCTGTTTGACGCAGAAGCAAAACAGGGTGGGTCCATTAGGTTGCTGGGGTAATCAGCCCTGGCTCTTGGCAGCACCCTCCTGAGGGCAGACTCACCGGAGTGGCAGCCATGACTCCTCGTTCTCACGCTGAGTTCACTCCCTCGGACAGGGGACTTAGCTCCACACCACGACAGTAACCGGAAATAGAGGGAAGTGCAGGCCTCCTGGCTGGCTCACCAAAAGCTGGTGCAGGGCGGCGCCCAGAGAGGCCAAGGGAGGCTTCAACCAGATCCAGGTCCTTGTCACAGAACAAAAAGGAATTCAAGAGCTGGCAGAAGGTTTAGCAAAGCACGGAAATTTTACTGAAGCAATAGTATGCACTCGAGAAGTGAGGGCGGGCAAACTTGGAGAACGGGACACCGTGATGGAGTCTGGGTGGGAGGTTTTTCTTAAACGTGGGCAAGCGGGGAGGGACAGGGCGGTCCTCTGCTTCTGACGCCGGTGGGTGACTGCCCACGGCCTCTCTTCTCCAGACGGCCATTTCTTTCTGGTCCTCCCAGTTACAGGAAGTTGGGCAGGAGGAAGCCGGGGACAGGTGGTCGGTGAAGGTCACATCTGTGATGTCTCAGCCAAGACGGAGAAGGGGAGGGGTAGAGCTGAGGCCTTTATTCCCTGGTCTGACTTTCCTGCTCGCCACCAAGTTCTGGGGTGGCCTCTCTGGGTGTCCAGGACACCCAGTCCTGTTTCAGCCAGGGCTGGGGTGGGCTGGGGAGTGTCTTCAGGCGTCAGGACGTCCCCGTCGTGTGCCTGTCACCCGGCAGACTCAGGATTGCAGTGCGATCAGGATCCAGTTCTGGGAGCAGGACTGGTGCCGGGCCGAGATCTGAGGGGACCAGAGCCCAGAGAGCTTTCTGCTCCCTGCCCCCCGCCCCCCATTGGTTCTGGATGAGCCACTGCAGTATTTGCTTAACACTTCAGATCAGACAGGAGTAACTTGTGAATTTTTTATTTCTAACACAGCTTGAATTTTATCCCATTTTCATGGGACGCCAGGCGTTAAATCCCCCAATCCTATACCTGGAATTGACAGAACAGGACCGAGGCGCGCCTGCCTCTGAACGCAGAAACTTTTATTTTGTAGCTACTGTCTCCGCTCCTTAAGGTCTGGTTTAGTGTGTGGGAGTCTCCGGGGTGATGGTGCTGCCAGATAAAAGTTGTAATGAGACAGAGGGAGGCGGGGCGGGGTCAGGTGGAAAGCAGGGCAGAGAGTAAACACAGCTCCAATCCCAGGTCCAGACAGCAGGGCACACAGTAGGTCTGCAGAGGGACTCCAGAGGCCTATGAATGCTCTCCATTCATGAGTCCAGGCTTTTGTTTGAGTCTGGGCTACCTTCTGGGGAGGGGAGAACGGGCTGAACCGGTCTGGCGACTCTGGCTGGCTAACACTTCCCCTGGGGCCTGACTCAGTGAATGAAGTCATCAGGGTTTGGAGGCAGGTCTGCCTTGTGATTAGCTTTTATCTCCACAGTGAAGGGGCAGCCTCCTTTCAGCCTGGGAACAAAGAGGAAGGTGGCTGCCTGGAGGGCCGTTTTGTGCTGGGCCCCAACCATGGGCAGCAGTAAAGGAGGCAGCCCTGAGACAGTGGGGGTGCCCCTGAGGGGCGCAGGGTGAAGGGGGTGGCCCTTGCTATTCTTTAAACACGCTGTCCTGGCTTCCACCACAGCTGACCCTCTTTCTCCTGTCTCTCTCCCGGGCTAAGGCCTGACCAGAGGGCCCGGAAGCCTTGATAGAACCACCCAGGGATTTTTGAGTCCTACTTCAACCTACCTGCCCTCCCACAGTGAGGACCTTCCGTTTCCATCCCCACCATACCCTTCAAGTGCAGGACACTGGATTTCTCAGACCACAGACACCATTATTTTTCTAAAAGACACATTTGTTCCCATCCTGTCTTTCGCTAAAGTTCCTACTTCAGGGACGCTTGAGCCTAGCACTGAAGGCCTTTGGCAATTCTCAAACTTAAGGCCGTGGGGAATGTCATAGGTGAACCAGGCAGGTGAAAGCACACCCTAACCTAACCCTAACCCTAACACTAACCCTAAACCTAACCCTAACACTAACCCTAACCCTAACACTAAC